>NC_133822.1:43161809-43464839 GCF_047830755.1 Zonotrichia albicollis
TCCCAAGTAAAGAGTTAGTCTGTAAAAGCATAATTTTCCATGGAATTTTAACAGTTCTATTTCTATAAAAGAGTTCTAAAAAGAACTCCTTGAAAACATACATTGTATTGGTCTTTTGGGTGGAATGAAATTTATCGTCGTTATAATCTTTGCTGTGAGTTCACTTTGCTGAAAGGCTTGTGTATTTTTCATTCTGGTTTCATCTCATAGATCAAAGTTATCACCCTAATGAAGGTTTATCTTTTTTGACTGTGTCCCTGGCTACATGTCTACAGGAAAATTTCAGTACTCAATTTGAATATTTCTTCTTCCTTGCAACTTTGTGAATTAGCTCAAATTTTCACTTTTCTGCATTCTAAATATATTTTTATTATATTATAAATATAAAATAAAATATATCTAAATAAAATATAAAATATTCTATGTTCTAAAGATAATATATTTAATTACCTGGATTGTAAAACTTGTAGGTATATAAAATTTTCTTTGCAAAATAAAAAGAACAAATGCAGCAAAGACAAAATACAAGTCATAAGTCATAAAATCTGAAAGATTAAACTTAAGTAAATCCATGTGCCACCTACCATCAGCAAGCATATAAAGGCACGTGGAAAGAAACACTTGCATATCTGCCGATTTTCTTTAGTTAATGCTAAATTGCACTCTTTTATCCAAACATTCTCTGTAAAGTGCAAGCAAAGATTTTATGCTTATTTAATGTTCACATACTGAGGAAAAGCTGTTCAATAACTAGGAGGCAATTATGGCATAAACAAGAATAGATTTTTCTACTTCTTTATAAATGTATGTGAGTGAAATAACAATTGTTGAGCCATAAATAGTACACCAAGACCATTATACTGGTATTTGAAACAAAAACTGCTTTGATACAAAAGTATTATTTTAGAGTTATTAAAAAATTAAATGTTTTTCAGTCCCATTGTTCCTCTCAATTTTTCTGGGTGAATTATCAAGTTCAAAATCAATACTTCCTTAACAGAACATACCAGTTCAAAGAAGCATCACAGGTTCATCCAACATTTGTATGCAATGTATTTTGCAATTAAAGGTTTTCTCATTAATAACATTACAGACTGAACTGAAATAAGAAAACTTTTGTCTCTTAAAATACCTGAAAGCAATGTAGGTGTTACAACAATTTTTGCCCATAACTAAGCTTTAAATAATCAGTGGCAATGAAAATTGAATACATTCCAAACAGATGTATGCTTATCTAAGAGAAAGAACTATAACTCAGAGGGGCCAAGAGATGGAGATTTTAAATTGTCTTTTTCCTTTTTTGCATATGTCTAAATATAGAATTATAATTGTTTATAAATATATGAATATGCATCTATGATCATTATTAAAATGGAATTTTTATGCTTCTGAGAAGAAAATGTTATAAAAGAATGGCTATAAAATATCAGTCCTCTCTGACAGATGTAACACAATTATATTAGAAATTTTTCTTGTTCATTAACTAATTTTAGCACAGAGAAGTAACATTCAACATCTCTTAGGTTTGTACATGTCCTTCCAACCACTTCTGCACTTGATCAGTGTGGTGGGTTGACCCCATCTGGATGTCAGGTGCCCACCAAAGCTGTTAGATCCCTCACTTCCTAAGCAGGGAATAGAAGAGAAAACGCAACCAAATGCTATTGGGCCGAGATAAAGGACAGAGGGACATCCCTCACCCATTATCATCACACGCAAAACAGATTCAGCTCAGGGAATTAAACGTTATTTATTACCAATCAAATCTGAGCAGGGTAATAAGAAATAAAACCAAACCTTCAAACACCTCCCTCTTATCCCTCCCTTCTTTCCAGGCTCAACTTCATTCTCAATTACTCTACCTCCTCCCCTCCTGTGGTGCAGGGGGATGGAGAGTGGGAGTTGAGATCAGTTCATTACACATCGTCTGCCACACCTTTCTCTTCATACTGTGTCCCTGTTCCAGCATGGGGTCCCTCCTCTGGAAGACAGTTTCTCACAAGCTGCTCCAGCACAGGTCTTTCCCCTGGGCTGCAGTGCTTCAGACGCACACTGCTCCAGCACAGGTGCCCCACAGGCTCACAAGTCCCACCAGCCACCCTGCTCCATCATGGGCTATACTTTCCATGGGCCTGCAAGGTCTGGTAGGAACCTGCTCTGGGGTGGGCTTTCCCACAGGGTCACAGCCTTTTTTGGATGCATCCTCTTGCTCCATCCTCTTGTAGGGTCCCCTGAAGACTGCAGGTGCACATCTGCTGCATCATTGACCTCCGTGGGCAGCAGGGACACAGCGGCTTCACCATGGCGTCACCACAGGCTGCAGAGGAATCTGCCCTGGCACCCAGAGCACATCCTCCCCTCCTTCTTCCCTGCCCTTGGTGTCTGCAGGGTTGTTTCTTACATATCCTCCCTCCTCTTCCCAGCAGCTGTTGCCCAGCTATTTTTATTCCCTTCCCATGTCATCTTAGGGACACTACTGGTACCACTGATGAGCTTGGCCTTGACCAGTGTTGGCTCTGTCTTGGAAAAAATTCACACAGTGTAAAGTTCATCGAAAAAATAATTGTGGATTGGTTTTCTTATCCCCAGAACGTCCTTGTGTTTCATTTACAAGATACTTTGGAGAAACATCAGGTGGAGAAAATCTGGTAAAAGGGATATTTGACATAAAAGACCTGCCACTAACAGGCTAAAATGCTTTTTAAAATTAATGTACAAAATACTACTTAACACTGTAATATGAATTTGGCTGTCCTACCTCAATTTCATTTTTTTCTATAAGCAACTGAGTCATTGTTTCTTATAGAGTTTTATTTACCCCAAAATTACAAATGTCCACCTTAATTTCAGAAGTGTAACCAGAGTGACTAACTTGGTCAAATGCAATCTCCCTTCAGTAGCTACCATTGTAATAAAATTCTCTCCACTCAAAATTCTTGGCTCTGACCTGGCAAATTGCAAGCAAATTTATATCAAGAGACAGTTTACTGTCTCATACACTGGGAAAAACATCTTCTACTTAAAAAACAGAGTAAGTACTTAGTACATAAGAGTCAAAATCTTCTTTATCTCTTAGGGCCTACTCCCACTGGAATCACAAGCAAATCCAGGCTTATGTTAACACACATACATTTGACCAATATTTGTAAAAGAAATTTAACTATTGATAAAAAAAGCAAGCCATGAAATGAGACCAATTCATCAGGTCAATGATGGGAATGAAAATAGCATGAAAACTAGAAAACTATTTTCATATTTTCAACGCTTTTTCATATTTTCAATAAAACCTCATAGGAGTGAGAATAGTGTTAATGGAAATATGGGAAATTATATTTTTAAACAAGTAAGTGCCAACTAGTTGCCAATTATTCACAGCAGATGATTTTCCAGTTCACACTGGTATTTTTCTGCAATGCTGTTGAAGTTGAATTGCTTTGGACAAGCACTGCATTAAATGTCAGAATGGTTATATGTCACAATGAAGAAAAGGTGAGGAGGGAAAATAGTGTCCTAAGCTCCCCCTCTTAAATATCAGTTTACTGTCCTCATAAAAAGTCAATTTACTTCTGCCTTTCCCCACATTCCTAAAATATTCAGTCTCAGTGGAGAAACTATGGCGCTGACGCATATTGATAAAAATCTAACTAGAATGTTCCACTTTGATGGCTCAACACTCTCCCACATGGTAGAGCAAACATTTCCAAGTAAGAGAGACAATATATGAGCATGTATTTATTATTATGGCCTATATGCATGGTGTTACTGTGCACCTTTTTCATAAATACTTCTAAAAATGGAAGAAAATCTCTAGAATAGTTTACTTTTCCTTTTCCCAAGATTTTCTTTCTTTTAGAGCATGTGTCTTCATATTTTCTCAGAATATTTTAGAAAGTAGCAACACTTAGAAAGTAAGAAGCAGTGATGAGGTAACTCATTACAGTAACAGAAATTATAGCAAAACTAATTCACTGTTGTAGAATTCAAAAGATCAGTATTAAATTCTTCACTGTTCAATATCTGTTTTTTAACTTACTATAGCCATTCATATTATAGTATTTTCATATCATGCCTTTTGATTTCATCTTGTTTTCCTTGCTCCACTGGATCCAGTTCTCCACTGTACCAAATGGGCAATGAGGCTGGAAATGCAAACTTATCCGTTCATTGTTCTTACTTAAAAATAAATTTTAATTTTTATCACAGATCTAATTGGTGCTAATATTTCTTCACAATAGAATATTCATCACACCAAGATTATTATGTTATCTAAATAATTGTAAAAATTAATTTCATAAAAATGTGATAAATCATAGCCTTGGAATGAAGATGTGAGCCAGTATGGGCTCTGAGGAATCTGAATATTTAATCCTTCAGGAAGAGGAGAGGGGAAGACAGGGCTTTCTTTCCAGTTTAGACAAAATATTTCTTACGTTTACAGTAGGGTCCACTTGGAGAATTCTGTTACCATTCTTAAATGTTTATTAGAACTGAAAAAATCTACCATAATTTTATGGATGTACAGCTGTGTTGTTTCAACAGTTTTGCTCTACATTTAGGTGTTGCTGATTCAGTAATGACTTTATAATTATCCATGCAATGTAGCAAAAAAAGAGTGAATATTTATTAGAAAACGTGATGATGAATCTAGTGTCATGGTGATGAATTAGATATTTCAAATTGCAGAAATAAGAGGGGGAGGAGTGATTTTTGGGTAGGAGAGTTATATAAAGTTTTGTAAAACCAGTTATCTAAAAGAATGGTCTGTAATATTCACTGGGTTTTTTTTGAATAATATTTAGCTTCAACTCATTATTTTTCTTTTTCTTGTCAAAATTAAGCAAATTTTATGCATTTTTACTGTGTTTCTAATTGTGCTTTGAAGAATGACTTCTGCAGAAAATTTATGTAATATTTTAGAGTTTTCACAGAAACCAGGATAGTAGATATGAAATTCTTTCGAAAAATCCAGAAGATGACAGTAGTTGAACACAGCCTTGTCCCTGAGTGCTGGAAGAGGATGCAAAACCAAGAGAAGACAAAACCTTTGCTAACCAAGATCTTTAGTTGCCAAACCATAAGAGAGACCTATATATAACAGTAAGTTTCTATTGGGTACTGACTTTATTTTCAGCTTTTGTATCCCCTTTAATTTTAACTTCACAGTGTCCAGGTTTCTGTATCAGTTACAATGCTTTAAAAATAATAGGGAAATAAAATAATTGAAATTATTATTGCCTATAACTGCAGGTTTTCACTATACCAATATCTAGAAGCCTCCAGCTTGAAACATCGGCCATAAGCATGTGTATTGCTAATTTTACAATAGGTGGAGCAGCTGGAATGTTTTGTTGCTACATTTTAAGAGGTTGATACCTAATAGCTGTAAAATTACAGTTGATTTATTTCTTTATTGCTTTTTAAGTAAAAGGAAAAGCCATAAACAAAACAAGACACAAATCAGTACCTGGCAAATCCTGTCCTGCAGCAATTACATAGGAGTATACTAGCAATATTCATCTGTTGCATCGACAGGCTGGTATTTTGCCACGTATTTTATTCTTGAATTCATTTGCTGTTTGAGGATGATGGCAGCAGATGGTCGAGAAGGTAACTTATTCACTGTTTAATTTGGTTTGTTTATTCTGTTGGTAGTTAATTCCATACCTCAGGGCCCACTGTTCGCTCCTGTTCCCACCATCCTCCTGGCCATTGGAGACTGTGTATTGCTCTGGAAGATATTCTGGATTTGGAGAGCTGGTGCTTTTGGTGACATTGAGAAATCTCTAAGATGCCTGTCTAGTGAATTTTCCTCACACAAGTCAATCACTAGATTTTGAGTTATGACATAATATTTCCTCCATCTCATCTATTTTTTATCTCTTTTGGGAGTGATTGTTTTGCTTTTACTGGCTTTGGAAGCATGTAGCAGTGTCTACCTCTTGGGTAATATGAGTTCATGTGCACTCTGTTAGTACAAGAACTTTAATCTTTTCTTTTTCTAAACCTTGTGTTTTCTCTTGTTCAACTAGTATTTTAAAGTTTAAAATACAGTGCTAATATTGTTTGAGATGAGTCATAAATTGACAGCTTTTTCTTACATCCATTAAAATTGCTGTCAAAACGCTCAACAACTTTGGTGTTCTGAGACCTGAACAAGCATTCAGGATGTCTTTAAAAAATTTGATTTAATACTTAAATTCCTGAGATCTTAATACTCAGAACTATCTTTTTAAAATTTGTTATACAGCTTTTCCAAAAGTTTTGAGTAGTGATTCATTGTTGATAATTACAATTAAACTCATGTGAATTCTAGCCTGAAACTTCAAATTTTCTTATTTGATTTTTTTACTTCCTTTTTTTGTTGAATAACTGACATAAAACACTTAATACTGAAAGAAAATAGTATAAATGGAATAATTTTAATAAACTAAAGGCATGCTTAATTTTATGAATTAAATAGTATTAAATCAAATCATCTATGTCTAAATATGACCATATTGGTACAACTGGATATATTCAGCATAATAAATTTTAGATGAAGAACTCTTGACAGATACTGCATCTGTTAGAACAGTTAACAAAAACTAAAGTAGTTATGAAATAGGTCAATACTATTCTCAAAACCACCACATCATGCTTTCTCTAAAATCCACTGTTGTTAGGAATGGGGGTTTCATCTGGGATTACTTTAGGGAAATTCAGCATACAGAAACTTCACAGAAGAGTTCTTGAAGAATTTTTGAGGCAGTAGTTTCCACTCTTGACATAAAACCTCAAATTAAGATGCTTACAGAATGACATTATTATCTAATTATTTTGTGGGAGATTTACTGTTTTGTGATAGGTTACCCAAAGGGTTATCTGAAAATTCATTTTACTTTTAAGTAAATAAAAAATGTGTTCAAAAGAATTTTTGCTTCTCAAGTTGGTATATTTTCTGTAAGAAGAACTACAAGTTTTCTTTTTATATTTAGCTCATGTTGTATGGAATAAGAAAATGCTGAAGAAAAAAATGGTATTGTGATGTTACATGGATAAACCTTCAAGTGAATTCATAAAATTATATTTTTCCCTACTGATCTCTCTTTTAGAAATTTTGCATTCTTCAATAGCAACCAATTTTATACAGAAAACTAAACAGAAACAGAAAACTAAAGCCAAATAATTTTAAACATGACCCAAGGCATGAATATGAGAATAATTTAGCTTTAAAACAATTTAATATGGATTATGATAGGTTTTCCAATGTTATAAATATTTTTCTTGAAATAGCGTGTTCTTCAGAAGGTACGCTCCAACTCAAAACAAGAACTGATGAAAAAACCTTATAGCCTATACTGTGTAGGAGATCAGGCTAAATTCTCGCTATGCACACATCTTTTATTTGTATTCTATGAATTTTGTCTCCAACAAAATCTAATCAGAACAGAATTTGTATCCACATTATCAACTGGTGTTAAGGGAATAACATTTGATGAATTGCTCTTCTTCCATATGCGATTCTTAAATCATGTACACTAGCATATGCAATGCAGGGGCAAGTACTGCTAGCATGATTGTCATATTGTCATTGCTACTATGTTTAAGCACAAAAATTGGGGTCCTACTATCACCCACTTGATCAGCAGAAAATTATTGAGTGAGCTTCTTGAACCATCTCACTTCATCCCAGACCCTTCTTTCAAATTACTGTTCTTACTTTCTGTAGTATATTCATTTTTTGTCTCACTTCTGCTGTTAGCACAGAGAGAAAAAGGTTAAATAGCAGAGGCGGTCACGAGTGACTTCAAATAAAAAGATAATCCTTGTCTGAAACAAGCTACTGAGAAATAAAATAGAGGACAAAATTATAAGGTTGCAATAAAACCATCAATGCCAATAAGAACTAAATACATTTGACTTAGCAACCACAAAATGACTCCAAAATATTAAATTTGGAGAGGGGGTGATGGGTGTCAGTCAATGTATATGTAAACCATTTTACTTCTGCTTTTTTTGTTTTGTTTTAGGAATTATGAACTATGACAGCTTCAATATTTGCCTATCATCTCCAATAAGCAGTAAAACTGAGCTGGGCTGCTATTTAGAAAGTGTTTACACTGCTGTATGTCTGCAGCTAACATCCTGCATGAGTCAAGTAAGAATTCATTAGTGCTCAAGACTCAATAATTTAAGACCAAGTTTATGCCTGTTTCCTTTTTATATTCCCATTGCATCAAAAAACTTGAACTGTAACAAATGTAACAGAAATATTAAGAGTCAGTTCCTGAGGAGGGAATCACACCTACTTCTGCTCTTTTAATAAAGCATGTTATTTAATAAAAATCTCAGGTGTACCTGGAAGTAACAATCAAGCCATATAAACTGTGCCCATACTGAAGTTTAACTCAATGAAACTTTCTTTATCCTAATCAAGTTTTCTTTTGCCACTTATTTTCTTTTCAAAACTTCTCATGTGGCTTCCAAATAAGATAGAGATGAAGTAGGATTTATGATGCATGATAGAAAGCATTAATATTTTTGCTTTTCAAGAGTATTCTTAGTATCAGATTTCTGAATATTAATTACACATTTCAATAGTACTATCAAAGGAAACCAAGGGAAGAGGGCATTAAAAAGTGTTAGGAAAAGGTCAGAATTATGAAGTATACAAATGATTACTTCTTGCAGGGCTCAGGCTTGAGTGTGTTTAAGGAGGGAATAATTAAATAATTACTCTCCTCTTAATAGTCAAAGTTTGAAACTGTGTCAGATTTTGTGGTTCCATTACTTGAATGGTCACATCCAAAGGGTAGTGGTGAACACCTCAAGGTCCAGCTGGAGATTAGTGACAAGTGATGCTCTTCAAGGGCCAGTATGGGGACCAGCAGCTCAGTATCTTCATTAACCCCATCTAGTGGGATTGATTGCACCTTCAGCAAGTTTGTACATGACACCAAGCTGAGTCATGCCGCTGACACATCTGAGGAACAGGATTACATCCAAATGAACCTGAACAAGCTTGAGAAGTGGACCCATGGGAACCCCATGGATTTACCAAGGCCAAGTGCTGCACCTGGGTCAGAGCAGCCTTCAGCACCACTATAGGCTGGGGAATGAATGAGTTAAGATCAGCCCTGCAATGAAGGCCTTGGAGGTAATGGTGGAGGAGAGACTGACCCAAAAGTGAGAACTTGCAGCCCAAAAAACAGTTGTATCTTGGGCTGCATCGAAAGCAGTGTAGGCAGCAGGGCAAGGGAGGGGATTCTACCCCTCTTCTCTCCTGTGAGACCCCACCTGCAGTGCTACATCCAGCTCTGGAGTCTCCAGCAAAGGAAGGACATGGACCTGCTGTAGTGAGTCTAGAGGAGGCAACCAGAATGTTCAGAGAGATGGAGCACCCCTCCTTTGAGGATAGGCTGAGACAATCAGGATTGCTGAGCCTGAAGTAGAGACTTTACAGCGACATAACTGTGGCTCTCTACATCAAGGGAGCCTACAAGAACTGTGACTTTTGGACAGAGACTTTTTGCAAGGGCATATAATAAGAGGACAAGAACAATCATGGTTTTAAAAGGAAAGAGGGTAAATTCAGACAAGATATAAAGAAAAAAATTTTTACAGTGGTGATGGTGAGGCATGCCAAACAATAAGAAAGTCAGTTTTTTGTGTACCTCTCAAGGTGCACAAAAACTTCAATGTTTTATTTAGGTACAGCTTAGACTGCAACCTATCCTAGCACATTTACCTTTGAAAGATAGTGAATAGCATTGGAATGACAAACCTATATTTTTCTGAAAATACAAGAACAAATAATAAACATATTATAGACTAATATCTGGAGTTTAATTGTGTAGGAAATAGTCAAAATGGATTTTAAAGAAGAAATCACATCAAACCAATCTGATTTCCTTCTTTGACAAGCTAATTTGCCTTAGGATTCTTTAAATATTCAGACTCCAGTAAGTATTTAGAATCTGCCCTATTTAGAAGCTGCTATAAAAATGTGAACTTACTAAAAGAAGCCTGCAAAAATGGGAAACCACTGGAAAATAGTGTTAAAAAGCACACTTAGATGGTGTTCAAAACATAGTTACTAAATCATGCTGTTAAGGGCCATGCCTTGGAGCAGGGATTGCCTGATAACAGTTTTGAACTTGTACATATCACAGCATGGTGAAAAAGGCAAATCTCACAGTGAGCCACTTAAAATAGGTTTGTGTCACAATGACATATGGCATAATCCTTTTCTTCTGGTTAGTGATGGAAAGGCTTCCTCTGGAGCAGCACAGAAAGTTATGGAAACAACAGTTAAGGAAAGTTAAGGTTCAATAAAAATGCTACATTCTGACGAGACACCAAGGAATAATGGTGTGATCAGAAAATGATTTAAAGTCAAGAAAATATGGTGAAGGATGGGTTTGTGGGCTTACTCTCTAGGCTGCTGAGGGTACATGTCCTTGCACACGTGAAAAGATAAAAAAGATAGATAAAGGGTGTTCCATTCTTGTACATAAATGTCATACTGACTAAAAGAAGGACATCTTAGGCATACCCAGAAGACAAAAATCAAAACTTTATGTATTATACTGACACAAGGCATACTAGGTTAGACTTTCTAAATATTTCCTACTATCTACAAATTTTCTGTTTTGCCATAGACAATAAACACAGGTAACATCAACTGTTCTCACACTCAGAACAGACATCTCCTGCATGACACCTGTCTGCTTATAAGACCTGCCAAAATTTGGCACATCCATCCCATTCTTTCTTTACATTTTTAATCTCCTGGACTTTCCCCTTTCTGTAAATTGACAGAAATAACTAGTGGCAGCTGTGAAACTTGCTCCAGGTAATGCCTAACTAGCCTATAATGAACTCATCTGGATCATTATTTGAAAATATGTTAGTTATGGAGGTCCCTCACCTGCACTTTGCCTGCTCCATCTTTAATTTACATAAATTTTTTAAAATTGTAATAAAATTTTGATCAGCTTCAGTCAAAAATCACATATTTCAACCATTTCAATCAGCTTCAATCTTCTATTTTCTTATTTGTAAAGCTAGTTTTGTCTGGGAACTAAGCAACATCCTCAGTACTGGGATGAAAAGATCAGTAATTGTTGCTCTTTGTACTGGTAGAGCTCTTTTCAAAAAATGTCTGGGAAGCAAAGCAAAAAATTTTAAGTGCTGGAACAATGAGTATCTGACAGTTCTATCTGGCTTTTGTTCATTTATAGCTCTAGACATTCACAGATATTCAAGACAATTAAAATGCAGTTCTTGGAAAAAAAAAAGGGATATGATTTTTTTGGGACCTACTTAGAAGACTAATTCTTTTTTCTAAGAAAAGAGCAGTATCTCATATTAAATTGTAAAAAAAAAAGTGCAGACAAAAGTTTATGTTAAAAACCCAAAGAAGATACAGATAATCTAGAAACAATTATGTTGACATTTTAAAAACTGCATTTTTTAAAATTGTATGAGGAAAATAATTCAAATTCTGTTTCATTCAAGATGGTAAGGAAAGTACAAAACTAAAAGTTTCAGTGCACCACTGGGAATTCTTTCATATTGCTATGGTATGCTTTGTAAGAGATCTGTAAGGAAATAAATGGCTTAAGCACTGCAGGAAAGAAAATTCATAGAAATGTGCCACGGAAAAAAATCACCTATTTTAAAATAGTGCTAATTATTTTCATGCTGTTTCTCCTTTGCTCCCTTCAATGTATGCTGTACCTCTCTATCCCATTTAAAGTTAATAACAGTTACATTACTTCATCTAGTGTTCCCATTTTGTATTTTACTTACACATAAGGTATTATATTTTACATGTGCAAATCTGTATTGATTACACAAAAATCCTAGCAAATACTCTGAACAGACTTTCACTACAAGACTGATTTATGGTTCTTGTAACAAAGTTTGGCAAGTAGCACTCATTCATTTCAGTTTTGAATTTGAACCAAAGAAATCTCACCAGTGCTCAGATTTTTATCTGGTGCCAGACGCTGGGATAACCATGCTGATCTCTGCAACCAATTTAATTTCTGAATATAAATCTAATTGAACCAAATAAATGGGAATTTTGAGTGAATTGCACCATATTTTAATCATCACTTACTATTTAAATGGTTAATGAAAAATCGGTTCCTCAAGGAGAAACAGTTTCATGCATGACTTCATTATACTTTCATTTTTTCTCACATACCAGAAATAAGACTGGTCTGCAAATAGGCTGTTAATCACCTAAAACTAAATGTTAATCCTGTTAACCTACTTCCAGTGTTTAAATCTTGTTATGTTAATGTCATAGCAATAATAAAAAAAAGATAAACCTTTTTGCAATCTCAAAAATGTTTTCTCAGAGAGCTATTCATTGCTCTCAGAAAATACTGTGTATTTGCAAAACAGAAGTCTGCTTTCATCTGTGTGCTTCCAGTAAAGTTGAGCTTCCCTGTTTTTCCTTTTTTCCCTTTCAACTTGAAATAGGCTACTTTCCAAGAATCTGCTAACGAGTGCTAACAAAAAATCAAGATCTCTCCTGAAACTGAAGCACATGGAACAGTCCCTAAAATCAATTTTTACTGTAGTTTCAAATAATCTTTAGCAACCCAGACAAATGCAAATAAATGCAATCAGTTTATATATGTAGGACTGTGTCAGCAGCATGCATTATGCTTTCAATAGAACCATCAGGGATGTGAAGAGTTTTTGATCTTAAGTTTACAAAGTTGTTTAGTAATTTCTATTCATGAGTATTCAAATAAAATAGACTATATGTGAAACATAGAAGACAGGCGGTAATTTTTTGTGAAATTAAAATTTGTTCTTTGGGTTATTAAATTTCCGTCTCCCTGCGCATTTTTAATGAATTTCAGCATTTACTTAGAATTTGCTCTGATTTTTCCAAGTAACATGACTAGCCATATTGTATTTGGAAGCAAAATGGAGATCCTTCCTCAGTCTCATACTAGCATATACCAGAGAAGGCAATAGTGTATTCTAGAAACAACTTCAACTTTTCCATAGCAATGAAGGCTCTGAATGTTCAAAACAGGCTCCATCAAACTCTATGGAGTTTTTTATTTTATAAATATTTTAGCATATTTTGTTTTACTCTGAAGCCTAGGAAATTACATTCCTTAATCATTGGCTAGAATATTGCATTATGAAGGGCAGCATGGAAAATTTTACCATCTATTCTCTCTGAGCTTTTTCAAAAGCCTAGAACATATATATAATTGTTAGATATTGATTAGGCAGGGCACAAATGTCTGTTGTTGGCATTGTTATTGTTATTACTATTAATGTTTATTTTCTTCTGTCTATAGAAGTCAGAATTGTATAAAAGATATTAAAGGAAAGATTTGTATTTTTTACTATAGTGAATAAAAGAAAAACATCTATTATTAGTCTGTTTTTTACCAAAATCTTCAGCTAAAATCTATGCTGTTCAGATAAATTAAGCTTTGTTTTGTTCTGCTTTTAGAAGTTTATGGATTGTGGAAATATATTAATACATATTAAATGGACTTTTGAGGCATGTTCACCAAACCCACTAATTCACCTCCATCTTTCCTGAGCAGCACTGGTTTAAATGTCTAATAACCCTGTTGTATGGACCATATGATGATATGGCCATGATGGATTGCCTTTGTAACTAAATTACAAACTGAGGTACTTAGAATAACAGAATCATAGAATGGTTGGGTTGGAAGGGACCTTTAAAGATCATCCAGTTCAACCCTTTCATCTCTGTCCCCAAGACTGACATTGTCCATTTTCAGTAATGGAGCATCCCCAGCTTCCCTGGGCAACCTGTTTCAGTGTCTCATGGCTCTCACAGTAAAGAATCTCTTCCCTATATCAAAGCTAAATTTACACTCTTTCAGTTTATATCTGTTTGCCCCTCACCCTGTTCCAACAAACCCTGATAAAAAGCTTTTTTTTCATCTCATTTATATGAACCGACTTTTACATATTCAAAGGCCAAATAAGGTGCCAGAAACTTCTCCAGGCTGAGCAACCCAAGCTCTCTAAGCCTTTCTTCACAGCAGAGATCTGATCTTCTACGTGTCACTCTTCTGGACCAGCTCCAGCAGGTCCATATTTTGTTGTACTGTATCTGGACGCAGTAGTCCAGGCGATATCTTCTCAAGCAGAGAAGATAAAATCATCTCCCTCCCTGGCCACACTGCCTTTTATGCAGCCTGAGGTATGATAGGCTTTTTGGGCTGCAACTGTATATTGTGGATAAGCAGTAACCACATGGATGGAAAATGAAATGCAGAGTCATAACAAAATGCTTTCCAATGCAAAATGGATTAATGAGATGGGGAATTTGTGCTGATTTGCAAATAGCACAGTATGGGGAAGATGCACAGGACACCTATTTAGACATTTCAAAAAGGACAAACGTTCTGCATGAAAATCAGGACATTTCACTACATGGAACACCTTAGTGTTTGACAGTCTAGCCACACACTGGGAACTTTGGAAATCCGCTAGAATGTAAAGAAATGAGCTGCAGATTTTCTTATCTTTTCTCTTTGTTTTGAAAAAGACCCTAGCACTCAGTTTTAGCCAAGAATAGTCTTCCTATTTAGTGGATTTAAAAAGTGGTGATGTGGTACTGGAGAAAGACATCTGGCACAGCTTGTGGAAAGCCTATTTTGGAAGCTCAAAAAAGAAAAAAAAAAAGGAGTTGTGTAATCCATGGGACAGCTAATCTTACCATGAGTACTTTCTTTTTTGTTTCTTGGCCAGCTTTCTTATTTCTGCTCTTATGCTTCTAACAATATGTTATAAAACTGAAACATCCCATGGAAAATTTTGAAATTTTGCATGAGTCTCACTAAAAGTCATTTCTTCCAAGGCTCCATAATCCACAGAACTTCTTTTGAACCTTATTGCAAAGAATTCTTCTTAATTATTTTTGATTAACACAGTTTAATAGCCTCTTGAAAGAAAAGTCCCATCCAAAAATACTCACAGATTTTGGTTCTAATTGGAAGCAGATTTTGGTTATGTGCTTACACATCAAATGTTGTGAAAAAGACATATCTTCAACTGAGTGCAAGAAGAAGGGGTTAGATACTCAGTTGTTAAATTCCAAGGAGCAGTAGCTTCAGGATAGAAGCACATATGTCAAAATATGAACTAAAAGAAATCTAGTTGCTTTACTCCTATGGTGAGCAGAAGAATGATAGCTGTATTATGTATTGCTACTGCAGAAGTTGTAACAAAACAACTAGCTGTTAACTAATCTCATTTTATTTGGACTACCAAAGCTTCTTTAGACCTTAAGTTCTCAGTAGTATTTAATAAAAATTACCACCGTGGAAAAAGCTTTCAGTGTGTTAAAAGAATATTTTAATTTGAAATTATTCTGGACTCATTTTCATAATGATTTAAATAATTATATTACTTCCTTAGCTTCATCTTTTGATTTTTTTTCTTTATTCTTTTTCCCTTTTTATTTCTTTCCCACTTATATGTTAATTTGCAGTACAATACGCATGGAAGAAAAGTTGAATTGACAACAGAGTTGACTCATTTCAAAGAGATAGCTCCACCTAGTGCCACAGTCAGACATCATTTTAAATCTTTTCTTGTACAAAGTAGAACTAAATAATTTGCATGGCCAAAGTAATTAATACTTATTGTCTCCTCTGAAAAAAGAAGTATTTGAGCAATCAGGTGAATGTGGCAACTTAGATATTATACTAAAGCAATTTTAAATATACATTCTTCTGGAAGAAGCTGAATTTGTATTATGGCTTTTTTTGTCTGCATTTAATTCTAGGTTCTCTGATTTCTGATGCTCTTACTATGAACAATTGTGTGGAATAATCTGCTGGAGGAAAACATTCATCATCAATTCTCTGAGCCTTCTCTTTTTTTAAGGCATGTTTGAGGACTTTGAATATATACAATGCAAGAAATTGCTCTTATATGTCCAAGAGAGACTGTTCAGTAGTTCAGTAGTAAAGTGCAAAAGAAAACAGCAAGCTTGGGTTGTGGAAATCTAATCTATTTTACCAATGGCAATCCAAATATTATTGTTTTCAAGTATTCATTAAAGTGCTTATCTACCAATTAAGCAACGGTAAAACAAATACTTTCCCTTACCTGCTTGTAAATTAACTGGTAGAACAATTAATTAATGGTAGAACAAATTGTTTCCTTACTCCAGATTTTACCATGACATTTGAAAATTTGTCAAAAACCTTTACCAGTATAATTAATCATATTCACTTGCATGTAAAAGCACTTACCTGAAAACCAAAACACTCAAAGAGGAACAAAGAGAAAAGTTGAAAATACCTGTATTTTATGAGCTACTAGACCGGAGAGCTGCAATAAGGGATGCAAGAAGAGCGCAACAAACTCCACATTACTTAGCATTCTCTTTAATTGTCTGGGGAAACTGATAAAGAACACTTTAATTAGGTTTGCAAGCAATGATAAAGAGAATATGGAGCAGAACTGGGAACAGGAAACAGCAAAGGGAACTAGGAAATATTAGCAATATGAAAGCATAAAGTACTGAGACTGAGTAACAAAATGAGATTCAAAATGTTGGGTAAATCATTTAAATGTGGGACTATAACCTTAGAATAACTTACAAACAACATTGCTGCTGGCTTAGTGATGGCACTAACAGTCAATAAGTTACAGACAGGTTTGAAAAAAGAGCAGAGAAGTTTTATGTTAGGTCTCAGCCATAAGAAAAAGTACCAAGCCATGAAAAATGTGATGATCTTGGATGTCACACTCACTTTATAGTATGTAATCTTTGACCTTCCCCAGTAAGGGCAACGTCAGATTTTCAGAGACCTTCAAAGGTCATTGAATAAAACACATGAAAAAATAGCATATTGAAAACTAACCTTTTTCTCCAACTAATTTCTTAGATTGCAATCAGTAAGCTTTTCACAGCTTTGGAAGAGTGCTACGAATCAGAATTTAATTTTCTTTCAATTGATAGTTTATTTGTAATTTATTTGTTCCAGAAATTATTTGTATGAATTCTTTAAGAAGTTTGTAAGTAAGGCATTATATAGCCCAAATTATAAGTTTCCATGAAAATTAGCCTAAAAATTTAAATGAAAAATTTACTAATGGTATTTTATTCTAGAAAGAATAAATATCCAGAAAATCTTTAGAAATTAGAAAAACACTACAGAATTTATCAGTGTTGATAGTTAGCTTCTTAATTGGCCAAATCTTGGCAGCTGAATAGAATATTCAGTCCTGGGGTATTTCCTCAAGTATGTGTCCATTGCCCTCAACAAACGTCAGACTCTTGGTTGCTTTCAAAACTCATTCCATCAACGAACAGGTTTATGAATTGGAATAACAAATGATTGCTACCAGATTATAACTGCATCTTCATTATAGCAACCTTTTTAAGAGATGTGCCTTTTTCATTTAATGCATAAATTATAAAATTACATCCATGCCAAATAACATAGCATATTTTTTCCCAGTTATTGAAAATTTTCATGCAATAGAGTTTCAAAACTAGTAAAGAATAAGAATGACTTGTAACTGACTTTCGTGGAAAGACTATTGATATTTCTATACTTCAATAGTTTACTGGCATGCAGACTAAAGCTACAGGTAAAAATATAACAGCAAATTTTGTTCACTTAGAGGAAGGAAAAGAGTATTTCAAAACCTGCAGTGAAAGATTTCTAAAGGAATGACTTTTCCTTTCCAAAGGAAGACCAGACAGAAATCTGGGATTGCGTACCAGAAGCATTCACCAACCAGTCAGGAACTTTAAATCATGTATGGGTTTTTTTGGTTTTGTAATGGTAGAATTTCAGCCAGAGTGAAAGTGTAATGTTTATCTTCATTCCAGAGAACTTTCATTTAAAGCTGAAATGCCAGGAAATATAGGATTCACATCTTCCTTTCCTAACATATTTAGTGGTAACAACATTCTTGATACATGTTCATACATACATATATGTATTTCCGAATTTAATTTCCCTACTCTTAGGTCCCAGACAATGATACTAGGATATTTTTCTTACATAGATTAATATATTTTCCATATTTTCCTCTGATGACCACATTATCCAATGCAATCAGCTCTCTATTATCTTAAATGCAATATATAAATTTAAATATATTGACTGATCTAATCAGTCCCTTATGTCCCTAAAGTCTGCCTTTTCATTCTTTTTGCTATGGTTTTGATGTCACTTAACATCAAATCACTTCAACAGATCTTAACACTTCTTTCTTGCTTTTTGTATTCTATTGAAAATGTAAGCGTATTTTTGCTCATAATTATGGTGGCAAAAATGAACTAAAAATAAACAAACTATTGAAATAGCACTGGAGTCAATAAGTGCTATGTGAACGCAACTGTGAGCTAATGCATTTGGGAAAGGAAGTTTTCCTTTACATCAGAGTCCTTAGGGATGGCTCTGAAAGCATCTGTTTTTTCTTTCTCTTCTGGGAAAATTTACAAAACTTGTATTATAGTTGTGTAGTCTCTAAACAAAAATCGACTTCTCCTTCTTTGGGTCATGAGCTGGTCTAAAAGGGTTTTATAGGAATGCTTCAAAAAATACCTTAGATTTGTAAACAGCTCTAAATCATTTAATTACAGAGGAGTGATGAAAACTATTTTCATATTTTTAAATTACTTTCAGTAATAATAGGATTAAGATGAAAAAGTGTACCTGAATAGTTTCATAAAATTCTGAAATGCTACATACATATTTATATTGCATTTGTTATAGTAAATGTCACTTTTAAAATCAATCAATTCAAATTTGAAGATTCTTATATAGAAATTCTGTACTGGTAAATTGAACTTTAAAATACACTAAGATAATTAATGTTTGAAAAAATGATTCTAAAAATACTTTAAAAACTGAATAGAATATTTAAAAACACCTATTTAAAGTGCTTACACTTTTTACAGAGTTTCAAAAGCTACTGTCTTATTTTTTACTTTCAATTAAGTGTCTGAACAATACTTTTTTTATAATGATACTTTAGGAGGAAAAGAAGGGAAAATGTTTGTCATTTACAAAACAGAATTTTACATTTACTGGCAAAGTTTGTTTATTGGACTAAGCAATAGGAAGTAAAGAAAGAAATTACAAAAAAAACCCAAAACCTCAAAGCAAAGCTCTAAAAAGGTCGTTTCACACCTGACATAATCAGTAATCTGTTGTTTTGTGCTAGGAAGTAAAAAAGAAGGAAAGAGCTGTCCTCAATATACCCGTTAAAACTACAACTTTGTGAAATATTTATCCATGGACACATCTTCAGACATATGGATTCCAAATTAATGGGGACAAAAAATCAGGTTGTCTGTGCAGAGAAATAGAAATAGAAAATGTGATAAAAACACACAGTATAAAACTGAAAGAGAAACAGTAAATTATCTTATTACATAAGAGGTCTATAGTAGACAAAGTACTTGGATTTGAAATAAAAATTATCTTTGACAGACTTGCAACATCTCAAGCTATAGATCATACATTAAACATTGCAAAGTGTAAGTTTTCAGAAAACTGTGAGAAAGAAGTAAGTTGCCTGTCTGGAGTCCAATTCAGGTCAAAGCCACTGCTCATCGATATGGAATGGCCCCCTGGTCATCACTTCCCAACACTTCAAAGGCACAGGAATATCAAAGATGTTCTGAGACCTGCATCCTTTGAGTCTCAGAGAGTCTGTGCTTTGAGGATGCGGATCTTGGGGAACTGTACTGGTTGCACCTTTTCCCTTCTGATTTTACCTTTCCAATTCTGATTTTCATAAGCCTTTCACTGAGGGGAAAAGATGCTGATGTACAGTATGTACACTATGTTTTATGTGTGTCAGTAATCAAAACCATGTTTTAATTTCCTATTTTATGCAAATAAAGAGATATATAGAGAACATTTTCTTTTGCTTGCATAGTCTTTCTTTCACAGCCCAACAGCCAACCTGATCTGGGAAAGTATATGTATTTTTGTGTTTGTGTAATGTTTATCAACATGGATTTCCAGTCTTGATTTCATGATTTTAAAACAGGTCTAAAGATCTGTAAATTGATCTTGCAATTAAATGATTTGTTTTTTTTAGCCATCAAACTCAATTTTTCTGCTTAACAATTTAGATATAAGAGGAGAAGAGTGAAGGGAGCAAGGGGAGGAAGGAAAAACGACAAAACTTTTGGAGAAATGCCACTTCTACTACTTGATGAAATTTTGAACTGTATCTTTTGTGATATAAAGACTTTGAATTTATTCTAAGATACTGACTATAGAAATAGGACAATCCTGACTTGTCCCAAGAGTGGTTGCACTTTAGAGGCAAGAAATAACTGCGCACAAAATTCTCATGTCTGGAGATTTTAAAGTAAACTCTTCAATTACCAATTTTATGAAGCATACAGATTTCAGTCCTTAATCTGTATTTAAACTAAATGGGACATGGTTAACACTAGAGGCCAGAACACCTTTTTACTGTGGTAGCTAGGTAGTTTGTGCTCAAGAAAAGAAATATGCAGACTTACTCCATAAAATAAAGAGTGAACAGGGTTCTGAGAGTTTCTTGGATGCTGAGAGAATATTTTAAGTATATTTTTTTAAAAAGGGAAAGCTGCAGTTCTTGTACTACTTCACCCAAAACTGTTCAATGAAACTTGGTCAAATGGAAAAAAATTTTGAGAAGGGTTTTTGAATGACAAGAATAAACTTAATATCCTCAAGCTATTTTCCTGACATTTCATTCTGAACCAAAAACTCCTCAATCAGGAATGTCTAAGAGAGTATTAGAAAGCTTCAGATGGCTTAAATAAATAAAATTATTTCTAGCCACGTTTACTTATGAAAAATCAAAATTTGCTGTATTTTGTGGGAATAATGGTATCCATGCTCCAAAGCTCTGCAAAGCTGAGTAACCTGCACAATTTCTGGACAGAGATAAAAGCCACAGTGTGCCATGGGAGATGCTGCAGTTTCTGACCTCAAGGAAGTGAGGGATTCAGCGCAGAGATAACAGGTTCTGCAGACACAGCCTGGCCTTCAGGCCCATCTTCTGCAACACAAGTGCCTGAGACACGGGGTAAACTCAGACAGAAACTCTGACTGCAGAGGCTGTGACACCCTCTTGGTGCTGGCAATTACACCTCCCTGCATCCCCCTTATTCTCACTTATTTAAAGAGAAAATCCCCTCTGTTTTAGACTGTAGAAATATGTTGGTGTAAGAAGATTGAAAGACAAGAAGGTGAGAATCTCTGCTATGGATTCAATCTGCACTTGATTTGAAGCCACCTCTTGCATTGATGCCTTTCTCTGGTAGAAATACTTTCTTCTATTTGGATGTTGATCTACAAACATGGATGAATCACACAGTACTGTTGTATCATAGAAACTCTGGAATTTTGACACAGCTGAACTTTAGTGTTGGCAGAATATCTTTCAAGAAAAAGCACCATCAGTTTGTATTTTTGCCTTTCTAATAATTTTATTTATTTATCACTAAAAACTGTAAGTTATGAAAGTAAAATTTAAAAAATTGAAATAATGCTATATAATATTAAAATTTTTAAAATTCATTATATTGTTAATTGTGGTTATATTGTTTATATACTCCAATGTATAGCAGTGTGTTTCCTGTTATTTTATTGAATAAATACAAAATGTAGTCTAATATACTGCAACAAAATTGAAGAAATAAAAAATCACAGAAAAATATGGTAGAGAAGGAAGATAATGGCTATCAAGGCTGTGATAATCCTATTACTCTATGCATTCTACAGAAGAATGGTCATTCCACGAAGATTTTTCTTAGAGTTCAGAGAAATATTACCAAAAAAATAATATTTCCACATACACATAGAAAGACACAAAGAGTACTTAAAAAAAACTCTCGTTTTTCTTTATTGTCTCTCCTGTTGGAAATCCAGTAATGTACTAGAACTTTACTTCACTTGGTAATTGGTAGTATACAAATTGTTATATATTGGTAATATACAAAGGTTAAAACTGCTTTGAACATACTTCTCTCAAGTGCATACAAAAATGGATAAAATGTCAAATGCGCAGATTAATTAAGAAAAAGAAATTCCTTCAATAAGAGAGGTGTTATTAGTAAGTGAGAAGGATAAGAAAATACTTCTGATTATGGTTTAAACTGTCTTTTCAAGTGCATTGCCAAGATTCAAGTTTTATAATTAAATTCCTATTTAACAAAGATGCCAACTAGTTTACTTAGTGGTTATTATTTAATTGATGACTAAGACAACAGCTTATTTAAAGACTCAGTCTTTTTTTATAGTAAGGTATAGTTTAGATTACTAATTTTTCATCCCACTTGGATCACCCTTTTGCAAAAGGGGAACTCACTGTATGTTCAAACCTGTTTTCCCATCAAATTTTCTGTTTTATAACTCAGTGATGTGGTTACCACACAACATTTTTTTAATTAGCTCTTTTCTTCTCCTTTTTTTTCCCCACCCACTTTCTTCAGTTTTGAGCTCCCTGTAGTTGTAGTCAAGCCTTCACCATGAACATGCCTCCCCTCAAAGCAAAATTTCCTAACATATCTTCATGTCTGAAGAGAGCAATAACTTTTTGCCTCCGTAAAAAGTCCTTGAAAAATGCACTTCAATGCAATGTATAAAAACCAAGACAAATAAGAACTTAACAAGCAGCCAACTCAGGACATATTATTCTTTTTCATGCAGTCACGTGGTAGAGTTTTTCTTGACGTTTTTCTCTTTATGTGAGTAAGGAACCTACCAAGGAGACACTCATATGAACAAAGGAAGATTATAGAAAGAATTTTTTCCCCAAAAAAGAGCTGTAGCTACAGATTTAGTTTTTAATATTTTTGAGACATGTTTAATGTCTTCTCATGAGCAAAGTGTTTGTAGCTGAGGGCCACAGACCACAAGGCTATGGTCCATGTAGCTCAGCATCTTCTGCAGCAGTGGCACTTCAGAGAGAGTGCAAGATTCTCCCTCAAACTGCCATTTCATAGCCATTAATGAAGTTCTGTCTTATGTACAGCTTTAAAAACAGAAGTTTTAGAAATGCCTTGAATAATCCTGCAAACTGTGGCAGCATCTTTGCTCTATTCTCAGGCCGATGTCTCTGGTTTTCATCAAGCAGAATCCAGGAGGCAACTCAAACAGAAAGAAATAGATTTATTCTCCTTCAGTTTGTGCCCACCATGACTAGTTTACCATTCTGTTTCACTTCAGGGCAGCAATGAGCAGCAGGAAAGAATAACAAGATAGATATCTAGAGATTGCACATATTTTTTTTTAATAAGATTTGTTTTAGAACACATTGTGATCTGAAACTCCTTTGCAGTAACTGGAAGTTTGAGTTATATATGTTCAGAAATACATATCAGTTTCAAAAAGATTCATACTTCCAATATTTTAGCTACCAAAATTGAGCTATCAGATTTCCTGCTGTCAGCTGCAAAAATGTTGTCTTTGATTTCAAAAAGCCAGTATTCTTCATAAAGGTCATTTTTAAATTCTTTTTTCTATATCCAAATTATCTTCAAAAGACTCAGAATTTTATCAAATAAATTATCATTTGCAACTTTTTGAACTTCTTATGACCATTACTTGGATTTTATTTCTATTTTCTTTGTCTGTCTTTCCTGTTTAAATAAGGAATGAGGGAAAGGAAGAAATCAAAGTACGCAAAAATTGGAAAATGCTTTGGGAGTCATAAAATATTTTCATATTGTTTAGTTCAGTGTCTGAGATTTTCTCTGTAAAATTAGGACAAATTTCTAAATAGTCAACCTCAAGTGGGCAGATTACTATGTTCAATATATGTGTGAAAGGAATGGAACAAAAATTTTTTATTTTCATAGGCACCATATATTTGCCAAGACAGGCAATCCTACATTTTGAAGTGAAAGGTATGGTAATGGATATGCAAGTGATGATAATATTTTTTCCTTTTTCATTCAGAACACCACAATTCTGTTCTATGTGACTCCAATGACATTTCAAGCAGCTCAACAGAACTGCAAATCAAAGATCAAATGCTTAGTTATCTGAGGGTTGCTATTTTTTCATTTCTGTGATTTAAAATTCATTCTCTTCAACCGAATCCCTCAGCTAAACCTTGCAGACTTTCCAAGATAATAGAAGTACTTTGGAATAAAGAACAAAATCTTCTGAATAAATCCACCCATATGAAAGAAGATCTCTGTTCTGAGTCTCTTGAAACCTGCTTGGGTTACTGAGAGTTGGTGGCATGAAAGAGATACCAGGACTTTTTGTGTTGGAAGCAACAGCCTACAATGTCTTCAACAGCAAGCCTTTTGTTTCTCATTAAGCCTATTCCCATTCTCATGTGACAGGTAAAGAAATCACTGCCTTGTACATGTTTAATTTTCATATAAAAACTTCTGTTCAGAAGATAAGTGCTACATTGTCTATCTATGACTTTAAAACTGCAGAACACACTGGTACTAATAATTGCAGAAATATAAGCTGATTGTTGATAAACAGAAGACAATTAAATACTCTTATCTGAATTGCTATAGCATTGAAGAAACAGGAAATAAAGTGAATTTTCTCTGGAAATGGAGCCTCTAAATTTTAGATACATTCTCTAAGTTTTTCATAATCCTCAACAAATGAATATTGGAGATCTGCTGTGTCACTAGGGAGTTTCTTTCTTTCCTACAGATGATTTTTCTCAGGTTAAGGTTTTTTTGCTTACGGAGGAGTAAGACTACAGAAATCTTACAGCTCCAGAATTTTGCTCTGTGTATAAATTTATGCAAGAGAAAATCCTCACTTTATCTCTTCACAAAAATCCAGAATATAAGGAGATGATTTAAGTTTGCTTTGGACAAAGCCCACAAGTGAAAGAGAAGAGAAATAAATTCCTTCTTCAGGAATTTAGCATTGATAGGAAATTGCTGTAGATAAAGAGCCAAAACAGAACCTTAGTCAAAATCTGGCCAAATGGACAAGTTTAAAGCTTCTTTCTTTGGTCTATTTTGTGGGTTTTTGCTGAAAACAAAACAAAACAAAACAAAACAAAACAAAACAAAACAAAAGAAAAACAAAAACCAAAAACAAACAAACAAAGAAACTTATCCAAAAAGGGCCAAAATGTGTGAAGAAATAAGTCCCAATGTGAAGACTGAGATATGGCAGTCAGTTTTAACTTTACTTGACTTGAGAACAGGGAATTTTTGTTTAAACATTCCAGAGTAGATATCTGGGTGTTTTAAGACAAACTAAGAGCTTAAGATGTCATTATCATCACTTCAAACACTGTTCCATTGATAGTGCCAAGGGTGGTGTCAACTTGGATAGGTGTCTAATTTTAGTCAATTTAATATTTCTTAAAAAGTTGAATTATTTTGTCGTCCAAGTTCTACATAAATCAGTAATAAAATTTCAAAATATATTATTCTGTTTCTAGAAATTATTGTATTACTATGACTTTTAAAGGACTTCATATTTTCTCCAGCCTTACTTATCCATCCATGCTTTGCAGTGGGCTGGACCTTATTCTTGTATGGTGTGGTACTCTGGAGCACAGAGGTTTGTGAGAGAATACTTAATGTTGCTGAGGCTTCTGTTCTCCTCAGTCACAGCGATGACTTTGCTGTTTCTCTTAGGTTTGCATATGGAACAAAAATCCCCAAAGTCCCTTTGTATCCTCCATCTGTGAAGGCAAACCACAAAGTTTTTTTGTGAGCCTACACTAAGATGATTATGTGTATTTAAACTCTTCTAATGAAGTCATATATCATGGTTAGCTCTGATGTATTTTCCAATAATATCCAAAACACTCTTTTTTTATCCACCCATTCTGGCAGAATAAATAGAAACTTTCCAAGTCATTCTACATTAAATGCCTGTCAGAGCCCTAAAAGCGCACAGCTGTTCAGCTCCCTGTACGGAGGAATCTCAAAACTCCACATTTTCTTTGGTACAGGAGGTCTATCAACACTCAGGGCTGGGCTGGCCAGAGGTGCATTGCCAGTGTAACTGGATCCAGTCTTGTCATCTGCTGTTAAGTTTCCATTTGTCTTTCCTGAACCGATCTTGAAGCTTTTTCTGAGGTTACCTTGCCTCTGTCTGATGAGGTGTCAATGGGGCTGGTTGCCTCCACTGCCCTGCTGTGCTCCCCTGTGCTCTGATGATGAGGATTACTGACAGCCCTGCTGCCCTGGGGCACCCTTAGCCCCCTGCTCACCTTCCCTCTGGAGCAGCCTCCCTCTTGCAGCTATGGACAGTCCCCAGGTAAGTGAGTCCACATCTACCCACACGTGTTTATAAACACGAGAACTAACCTTGAAATTTACAGAAAAATGTGCATATTTTATGTACAGAAGTAGCTTAAAACTGTGTCGGTGAATTGGGAATCTCTCTCCTTACTTCACTTTCTGAAGGCACCCGCTTCAGTGTCTTCACACTTCCACACCAATAATCATTAGAAACATTCCGTTTAATGTTCAAATATTCCTAGCTCTAATAGCAGAGTTTTGTGCCTGACTTTTGAGTATGAAGCTATACAGAGACTATTATCAGCCTTCAGACATGGTTGGCTGAATGTAAGTTTGTAAGGTGACAATGATGCTTTTGCTATTTCTCTTGCCTAGATTCATACAGCTGTCTTAGAGATTTTTGCTTTTTTTTTTCTTAAGAGATTGCATGCCACTACTGTATTTCTGAGTGAACCATTTTGCCACTTGGGGTTTCCTTCAGTTTGCTAATATAACTTATTTGACAGGTTTTCATGTGTCACCCAGCTTTCTGCCAAATGTGGTGTTTGGTGTATCCTGCTTGTCGCTCACTTCATTTGTAGCAAAGTTTAAGTTATTTGCAAGGAAAAGTGCTGGGAAAGGAAACAGCTGAGGCATTGTTCATTCAGCCAGGAAGAGTGGATAGAAGAGTTACTTATCTGGCTCATGGTTCTCTATCTCATTCTCGCTACATGGTTTTCTGACACACATAGCAGAAATAAAGTAAGAATAAAATTGCATCTGTGTAAAAGCCAAAAAATATATTGATTTTTAATAATAAATATGCATAATTACTACATTCTCATGGACTACCCCATCTGACAGAGTATCAGGTAAATTATGTGATGGGGGCAGTAGAAGAAATTATTCTATTGAAAATAAGTCTACCATTTTGAGTCTGATAGAAGTGTGGAGGCACAACAACATCTCTACGCTCAGATATTGTACCCAGACCACATCTTTCACCTTTTCACCTTTCCCTCTATTTTTTTTCCTTTTCAGAGGGAGGGGGCAGTGGTCCAGGTAGGGGCAAGGATCTGGGGCTTTCTTGTGTGGTGATTTCTGTTCTTCTTTGGCTTTTAGCTGTACACTTGTTGGAGCCTTAAATACTTACCTGTACACAGAGCACTGTAAGTGACCCACAGAGAAACAAGGCTTAATTCAATTCAATTAGGCAATACCCCTGTATTAACTTTCGGCTACTTTTGTTGATCTTTCCCTCATTATTTATCTCTGTGGTTTTTTGCCCCCCTCATGCCATTTCACAATGCTGCCTCTGTTTCAGCTCACAGAAATGTAAGAAAGACCTGCTGGATGTATTGATGCCAAGGAAATGGTTACCTTAGCAACAAAAACAAGGTGAAAGCTCTCAGAATCATTTTGCTAATCTATGTAATTTCTATTCCCAGCCTTAGACAAAGAGAAGGTAAAGGCATGAATCCACAAATTATTGTGTTACCACATCCTTTCACATATATTGAAACATTACATACCAATGTTACTGGTACAAATTTCAATATTTTAAAAGTATTTTAAATAAGAATTATCGTGTCTGAAAAAAGTTTTTTAATTAATGTTCTCCACTTTGCTAATGAAAAACTTTATACAAGTACATTTGTGCAGCATTCTGTTTGCATTCTATGCAAATTACCATGAAAAATAAGATTACCAGAGATAAGGAATATTTTGTGCTCTATGGCTAGGAGCCAACACACTTTCTGGTGTCAGGTTATTGCAAAATTTTCAGCACTAATTATAATGTGTATAATTGTTTCTCTAAGGGCAAAATTTAATAAATAAATAAATAAATAAATAAATAAATAAATAAATAAATAAATAAAGGGTTTTTTTCCATTTTACAGGTTTTGCATGTGGCTTTATTTTAAGTTATGGGGGAGCTATGCCTTTCACAAAAATCATGTATGACAGGCATGAGTTCTAAATATGTTTCCAAAAGGAGAAAAACTAGGGAAAAAATATTTTGTCACAGAAACTATAAGAGTTAAGCATAAAATTAGTGAGTTTTTTCCCTAAAATTTTTACTTATTATATGTGTTTTATAACAGGAGAATGATCCCTAAGAATAGCATCTTGTAAACTCACACAAGATGCCATTAGATTATAGCTTCTTGCTCTGCTGCCAAAGATGAATTTGAGAGCAATGCTCATTTACTTCTTCCCTCAAGCTCTGTCAGCATGATATTTCCTCAACTTGCTGCTGGGTCTACCAGAAAAAAAGCAGCCTGTTTTCAAGGCAGCAGGTGAAACATTGCTATACAGCTTGCCAATTGAATAACAGATGCAAAACGCACACATCGTTTCTGCATTTCCTTTAAAGAATTTAATCCCCTGATAAAAAGGCTGCTGATCTGATACAGATACTCTAAACTGCAGTGTTTTATGTGCTCTAATATAGAATGCAGAGATGCCATGTGTGGGTTTGAAGGAAAAGCTACAAAAACACCGTTGAAAAGGGAAAAAGAAAATTACCATTCACATGCTTCAAAATAAAAAATGAAGTCTTAGAATTGAACATTTTAAAAATGAAGATGTAAATCTTATTGAAGTCTAGGTTTTTCTGCTTATTTAAAACTTTGTAAAAATTTAAATAGAACCCAAAATTTTACATTATTGGGTAGATTCAAAAAGTATTCTTCTAAGTAAGATCCTTAGGTCCTGTTTACTGCACCTGGTTGACATAGAAGATTTTATTAAGGATTGCAATGAATCTGTTCTAGTTAAAACACAAGTCATGTATTTTTCGAATGTATACAATGACAATATGCCTAAAAACATTTAATGTTTGAGCAGCACTTGCAAAATTCCCTCTTTGCTGCAGAACTTTATTTCTTCCCTAATTTGCATTACAATTTTATTGTTTGTGTCCCACTCAGTCTTTCTGGGGATGTTATTTTCATCACCTGCATATTGTAGCATGGAAATCAAGAATCTTCTATTTAAAAGTTAGGCAAAGGCTAGCACTGCATACCAGTATCAGCATTTGCCATTGCAAGTAGTTATGAAATCAGGACACATTCCTTATACACTCATAATATAAACTAACTGGAGTGTCTTGGGATATTTCTGAGGATATTAGCACTCTTGTTAAGATGACTGTTTTGGGACAGGGAATCTCCTGGATTTTGCTGCCTTATGTGCCTTTGGCTCATGTGCTGAAGAGTTCTCAATGTGATCAGTGGATTCCTTACATATTAAATTTAAACCCCTTTAATACCATATCTAATGGGTTTCAATTATTAATAACTTTATTTTCTACTGGTCTAGGGCTAATTTAGAGTTAATGTGAAACATATACCCCTGAAATACTTCTCAGACTCACTCCTACTGTGCTGCACTACTTCCTATGTATACACAACTTCCATATAATGCTGTATGAGAGGACATGTTTTACCCTAATGGAAAAATGTGTACATCTCATCAAGGGCAAAGTATAATCTCGCCTCATTTTATTGACTTCATCAGACTGTACAAGAGAAACTAAAAGAAAAATTAAGCAAGCCACACTAAAATTGCCCAGGACACAGTAATGACTGTTTATTGCAGTCTTTAGTTTTGTATTGATAGATTTAGATTAGTTTCAGTGATCAGGATTGAGAATTTGATCTCAGACTTTAAATTTTGGGAAACTGTTCTAAATATTTTAATTAACTTGTCTGTTTTTTTTTATCACTCTTAGATTTGTATCTGGCTTTAATAGGAAGATCCTTTGTCCTTTTTGTATTGCTATACTAACATCCAGAAGTCCTTAAAGCTTCAAGAGGTATGAGACCTGGTAAGTATAATATATGACCAGAAGAGGTTAAAAAAAGAGGAAAGTTGTAAGCACACATAGTTTTAAGAGAATAGGTATCAATGAACCAGTGAATCAATATCTAGTCACATTAAAAGAATGTGTGAGAGAATGCATTTAGGTCTGGTGAAAGTACATTAAAAGTCCAACAACACCTTTACTTAGCTCTCTCTGTGTGATTCTCTGAGAGTTAGAGCTGCTAGATTGGCTCTAAGTGCAGCCAAGCCATGCTTTGTTTGTCCAGGTCTCAAAGAGAAATTCTTCAATTTCCTTTACTTATAACTATATGGCCTGGTATTATGAAACCATTACCCTTACAGAACTCTGATACCATTACATTTACTAGCCCACTTTCAAGAACACAAAAGAAATGCTAACTAAAATAAGATGCTCCAAATTATGTATAAAGTTTTTTGGCATTTTTTTCACAACTTACAAGATAAGTAATTTCTCTTTTTTACAGAGAACTTTTGCTTTCTGCCTTCCATTTTTGTGACTAAAAGATGCCTGAATACTATATAGGCCCATCCATCAAACAACACAGCTGATACAATCTGATACAACCAGAGGTCCAAAAATGTCTTCAGATATTCAGAGAAAAAGACAAAATAGCCAACATTTTCTACAGGTGTACAAGAATATATTTACAGAAAATTCAGTCATATAATAATTCTGTATGACCCACATACAGATTATATTCCATGGTGAACATAAATTTATTGTTTGAAGGTCATTATGCATAGATAGAAGTTAGAAATTTCATTTTATCAACAATATGGCTTTGAGAAATTCTCTAGCAAAAGGCTGCATTGTTTTTTGCACCTCATGCATTAGGATAATTCCTTTTCTATAAAGATGTAGAAATTGTAGGGAGTTTGCCTATAATAAGAATATAAATGTCAAAAGCTGAGCTCCTGTCCTAACACTTGGCTCCTTCATGGACATGTACACCCAGACCAACTGTGACTGTCAAGGTACAGCCAGATCCCTGAGAGGATCAAAGTCTATTTTCAGTAGAAAGAGTACTTCCAAAGCCTAGGAAATTCTGGAACTAAGGTTTCAGTACAAATGTGATTCCTCAAGTTCATTTGTTTTAAATTAAAAGCTCCACTAAGAAAATCTTCTGTGTTTTATCTTTTGCACTCATAGAAGGACTTGAAAATTATTCTGGAAGCATTTGTCCAAATCCTATCATGTAAGTTAGAGACCTCTGCATGCTGCATCTGTGACAATCAGGCTACGTTTGTTTGTCAGGTATTCCTAGATTTATATCATGAAATGTTTTCTATAAACCCTTCTCATTTGTAATGCTTCGAATGAAGCACTGTCAACAACAAGGCTCACCACAGGTGTGTGTTTTAAAAAGATTTGTTATTGTCCTAAATAATTTCTTACACAAAAAATGAAACAAAATTCCAAATGAAAGAAAAATAAACAAAAAAAATTAAAGGAATATGAGACTGTATTTTTCCCTGTCTGGTTTCTTTGTATGTTTCTGTTGGGTTGGTTTATTTTGGTTTGGGGGACTTTTTTTACATTTAGAATACTGCCTACTTTTGAAAGTAATACAGGCTTTTTGAGAGATAATACTGAGTGCAGCAGTCATTTCAGTTGGGCGGTCTCAAGGCTGATTGGCATTGCTCTGTTTCAAATAATTGATTCCTCATTTGAGAGAGTTCCCAAAGGGATGTTGTTTTAACTGGTATAGATTTTCAAGGAGTGGTAATGGTGACATGGAAAATGGCATACATACAAGAGTAAGAGAAAGATTCAGAGAACTTAGAAAGGGAAATGTCATAAAAGCTGCACAGATAACAGGAGAGGAAAAGCAGAGAGGTGGATTTAGATACCATCTTGGAGATAACACACAGAACAGCAACCAGGAATAGCACACATTACACAGGAAAATTGGAGCTTATGTTGCCATAGTGAAAGTGAGCAGTCATCACATTGAACATACAGGACATTTCAATCTACTTTGTTACTTCATGTAAATAGATTATTAGATCAGGTCAGATACAGCAGCAGTGGCTTTTCTGAAAATAAAATCCACTCTTCTTGTTCTCTTCAAAAGAGATAACACTTTAGGAGGACATAATTAGTCTTTGAAAAAGTACTTTTAATTTTTGTAGCACATGATTATATCTATAATAGCAGTCTGCTAAGCCTTTGCTGAAATTGAACCATGCCAATTGATCAGTATATTCAGTAACTTTAAGACATTAGGAGATTTTTATTGGCAGAAATAAAAACAAGAGTTAACTTTCCATAAAAAAGCTTTCCTATCCTGCAGAAAATAGAGGATTTCCTTAGATGTGTTTGAAAGGTTTATAATTTTTTAGAGCACAGTCTGTGTGAAGCCTCTCTTGGCGGCTTGCTAGATGGCGAGCAGAGCCCAGCCCAGCCCAGCCCCGCAGTGACAGACCTGGTCACACCGGTGGGCACGGCCTGCCAGGGTGTGCCAGCAGGCTCTGCACCTAGGAGGGCATCAGCTCCTCTACGAGCCAACACTTATCTGCCAGCTTTAAAAACAGCGGCCTGAAATTGGAGTATGCATTTTACAGGCAGTAACTCAAAGTAGTCTGGATAGTTTTCCAAGCATGAGGAGCCCTTTTGTTTTCTCAGAGCAGCCCTGAGTTTTTACTTAGCTGTAAAAGCTGCCTAGACTCCTAGCACTTTGTGTCTACTCATATGCATATAAAATTATTATTTTCATCTTGGTCTCATGATGACAATGATTGTAAATGTAATAACTAAGTAATAATCATGGAGAGAAACTGTGGAGTTCAGAGCCAGAGTCCAGATAGTATATGAAACTGCTTTGCTTTGCAGGACATTTCATTGCGAAGTGTGTTGTCATTACAATTATAGGTTTCAGCACAGCAAAACACTGACCCATGGATATAAATATCTTGCAAAATCAAAAACATAGAGAAAAAGAGGAGTGGGTGAACAGCTGAACAAGGTGTTCTGTTACCCCTCATTGAGTGTGCTTTTATCTCTTTCCAATCATGTGGCAAACAGCTACTAAGAAATTTATAGCTAAACAAAGTTTTCATTTTCTGATTGAAAACTCTTTGACCAGTATGCTTTCAGCCTAAAAGCATGGTACAAATATTTGGGATATGACCTCTCTTGGAGCCTTTTATATCACAGGCAATTGTTTTCATTCTATTTTATCTGAAAGTATTTTTGACATGGTTCACATGAAGGAAACTTGCTGAAGATATGTGGTTTGGCAGGCCTATGAAGGTCACATCTACAGTATTCTGTTAAAAGGCCCCAAACACCTGATACTAATTTCCTTAGCTATCCACACCATCTAAATTTTGGCAGCTGTTACACTGAAGACAAAACCTTGGAGTTGCTTGGCTCCAAAGCATTATAGCCATCTTTCTTTGAGGATTATCGATGAGAATATTCACTGTCTTTGCAATATGGTTAGCCTTGAAGAGCAGTGAAAGGTTATGGTGAAAAAGATAAAAGACATATTTGCTCAGGACAAGGTGGAAACAACTGCTTTCATGAGACAAAGGAGAAAACTTCTGAGGGTGGAAACAAAAATGCTGCAAGTGGTGCTCAGAAAATAAATTACTGTATAACGTATGCCTCTATGTGACCACAAGGAACTATGGCTTACAAGGAAGAGCAAGGGAAGTGAAAAGCAGCAGTGGAACAGCTAGCACATTTGCTGACCTGTGGCTGGACATCCTCTTATCTTTCCTGTTACATGACCAGGAAGCAGAAAACTTTCTGTGACTACATCATACTGTCCAACTGTGATCAAGCAAAAATCACTACCCAAAGTCAGGGAGCTAGGGTTACAAAATTTAGCAACACTGAACTTGCATCTTCAGAGGGGACTCCCTTGACTCATCATCAGACAAGCATAGGATGAGAAGCCAGAAGTAAGGTGCAGACAGACCTCTTTTACCTAGGGCAGTGAGCCATAAGTCTTTACCTGAAGTTCTTACTTTCTTATTAACTAGACAAGGAAGAAGAAATTACATCTCTCTTCTGTTCAGAAATTCTCCTGTTGAGAGAATGAGCACAGCTGTTGCCTATGCCAAAGGCAAGAATCCTGTGGAACAGTTTGGCACTTGAACAAAGACCAGATAACTCACAAGATATCTTCACAGAAATGCCATGTAATGTTCCCATTGACTACACTTGTATAAAATGTCTGACCATTTCATAAACTCTATCCACCTCCTAGCATCAGACATAATTACTGATAAGTGCATCTGGTTACTACCAAAAAGATCATGTTACTCTGATGTGTGATATTGCCTTCTGATTTTGGCACCAAGGAATTTGCAGGATATAATAAACCTTAAGCTTCATTGTCAACTATGAAACTTAAGATATTTCTGCTCTAGCAGCAAAACTTTCTATATTTGTTTTCAAACAAATTTATATATGGTATATTAAATAACCTAAATTCTTCAACAACTGACTACTAGAAGCTAGAGTTTTCTGTTATATCAAGAATGATTAGTAGTCCTATTTGCTCTTACAAACTGGCAGAAGCTTTCAAGGCGGAACCTGAATAGTCTTACAAAAAGCAGTTTTAGGCTTTTGCTCAGAGAGATTTAGATTAAAATATTCCAGACTGATGCTAAACTGTTTTCACAGAGCACATGCATTGGTGTCTATATGAATCTGAGGTCTGATGGAGATTTTTTTTGTACAATACACCTGTTAGCCTAAATCAGTGCATTCATTACTTAGAAAAAGCATTATATATAAGGGTGAGGGATAAAGGCCTTGAACGTTTGTTTCTTTCCTTTTAGTATATTAGCTCAATGTATATATGTATTTATATAAATATATATATTTAGTATATATGGTCACTGCTCAAAGGGAGGATTATTGAGGAATACATCTGGCTGGAGTAGTGATGCACCTATTTGCAAGCTGTAGATTGAGATGCAGATGAGCTCTGAGTGGGAGCCCGAGACAGGAATCTGTGAGTTCTCACACTTTGGTTAACAAAGGACATGAAGAGAATGGTGCCAGCCAGGTGGATGGACACTGGGAGACACAGCAGGAGCTGAGAACTCAGGGAAAAGAGCAAGACTTTTGCCTGGGTACACTGTGAAAGTATAAAAGCCCAGGGGTTCCTTTGTTGGGGGTTACTCCTCAGAGGCACCAGCCCAGGCTGTTTTTGTGTTACTGTGCTGCGAAAAAATGGCTTTATGGAATGAGACATCTCAGACTTTGCTATGGGAAACCTGGGGTTAAACTGCTCAGGAGACCTGGTCTGATGTGAGTGGGGAGTGTGGGGCACCTGTGGGCTCCCTGGAACTGTGGAGGGGCTTTGGTCCCAGCAGTGAAAGTCTCTGGTTCTGGGAGTGTGACTGACAGAGAATCTCGTGAATGCTCTGACTGGGAAGTTTCCTTGCTGCGTCTGTCCCCTTCCTCTGAAGAGTAAGTTCTCACTGAAGTCTAACAAAACTTCAGATGTGACTTGCATCCTGTATTTATTTCTTTTCTAGTAGCAGTATACTTATTTTTGTTGGAGGGAAAAGCATCAGAATAACTTAAAAAATGAAAAAACAAGTGGTTTATTTTATTTTTTGAACAAGTAGCCTGGTAATGCCAATGTATTGCTCTGTAGCAACATAAATTTTACTCTTCTTTTGCTACATCGAGCATCATTTACATAAAATTCATGGTCAGGCTTCATGTCAGAAAAATTCTCATAACCCCTTTTAAGTCTAAGGCTATTTGTAGCTTTGTGTTCCCATTTCCTTCTCATTAGTATGGATTGCATGGTATTTTTAAGGTCACTGTAACTGAAACATCAGACTTGTAGCTTTGTAAGTCCTAATGCTTACAAATTTCCAGCAGTGATCTGCCTTCTAAGCTGAAAGTCTAGCTGATTATGCCCCTAACAGTGCATTTAATCTAAAGTATTTGCATCTCAAATCCAACCAAAATCAAGCTAGGTTATTTTCAGAGGAACTGTTCAAGTACAGTTTGTGCTGATTGTGTTTCCCTTGATCTTGGTCAATCCTGACTATAATGTCTGTTTAGCTGAGTAATCTGATACCCTCCTATGAGTTAAGTACGTGCAGAGGGTTAGGATCCTTTCAAAGAAATTATAAGGATCACCTCAAGCTGGCAACACTTGCTCTTCCTTAGTAGAGAGAGAAAAAAAAAAAAAAAAAGAGCTAACTTATAGTTTTAATTAAAATAAGAAAAATTGCATTTATTCCAGCAAATAACTAATGAAGAAATTCTCAGCCCTAAAGCTGAAGATTTCACCAGGAAGGTGGAATCTTTTCTGCACCATGTTACTGATGCTCAAGACCAGAACTTCTGCTTGGCCACCCCCTAAGACAGATAACCACAAGAACTTCTGAAAGCCTCAGTATGTAGGCCCAGAGTACATACAAAACCCCAACAGAGCTGGCTATCATCTTTTTTGGAGTGGTTAGAGAGGATGGGGACCAATTTCTGAGCAGATATTCAGTCTGAGATATTCCAGGTAGTAATCCTGACCACTGGGTGCTACTAGCATTCCCAGCGTAACCTTTTTTCTTTCTTTACCTTTTTTTTTCCTTCTATTCTTTCCAAGTCTGGTTTGGTCACATCAAGGTGAAAATTTAACAGCTTTGACAAAATATTTGCTCCTGTTCCAATAAATAATACATTCTACCTGGGCCCCATAGAGGAAGGATTCATCAATCCTTGAAGGAAGTATTAAGTTGCACTGAAAGTGTTCCATTTGCATTCAAAGGTTGGTAACTAGCAAATGAATGTTGTCAACTTTACTATCAGTTTATCTGTACCTGTCTGAAGTGTTTAAATACATTTTAGTTTTGTAGCCCTAATCTTTTACAGTTTATACCTGGAATATAAACAGCACCCCCCAAAAAAGATTGAGACTGTGGGATGGAAGGGCCAGGCTTATGTTCCCATTATTTTTTTTCTCTTTCTGAATTTTATAATTTAACCAAAATTGCTCAGCAAAGAATCAAACCACAAATATTTTCTTTGTGTTTTGTAATAACAGTCTAGCCAGGATTTGAATGTAGACAAAGTTTTCCAAAATTCTCACTTTTTTTTCATACCAAACACTAGAGAAATTATTGATAGGATCCAGAATAACAAAAAAAAAAAAAAAAAAAAAAAAAAAAAAAAAAAAAACTAATAGAACCAACTAGTGTCTAGACTTCTGATTATGCCATTAGGCATTATTGTGTGGGGGAAAATTAACAAAAGCAGAAGAAAAGAATAAGAATAAAAACTAATTAAGTAAATCCTTCAGAAATTATGGGGAGGCAGGAATTGGTTTTTAATTTCTTCCTAAGTATACAGTTTGTGAAAGATACATTCTTTAAAAAATAAAATAGATGGTTATTGGCTGCCTTCTTTTTTTTTCTTTTTTATGCCTCTGGGATATAGCCACAGGCTGTTTAGGTGACAATCAGATCCAGCTGTAACTGTTCCAGGTGAAAGGAGTAATGCTGTAAATTCTGTCTATGAGTCTCCTAGGACTCCTGAAAATTTTGCTCCATGACAGATGTCTCTCACTTTGGGTGTATATATTTTAATGGAAAGTTTGATACTATGTAGGTGAAATTGTGATTAATTATGACTTTGAATTAGGTAAAATGAGTCAGGTAAAATGCTCTTCCCTACAGCAACTGTTCTAGCAATTTTTGAAACCTACTGTCTGTTCCCAAATAAAATACTTCAATGAAGAATTCAGTGTTTCAGAGAGGTTCTTCCATTTAATTTCTTTCATGACCACCAGAAAGAAATCTTAAAATCCACTTATATCATTTCTTAGAAGCAGGCTGTTGGGCTTTTTGTTCATCTTGGTTGGGGTTTTATTTGGTAAACCCATTCCGATCTGTTCCGATATTCACTGGTATACAGGCATCCATCTGAGGACCTTTAGGGTTACGTGGGTCTTTCTTCAGTGGTTAACTGGCAAATATGATTATTCCATTGCATCCTTCTGGAATAAATACAGAATCTCTGATCCGATAAACCTTTCACTGAGATTTCCAAGCCCAGTGTTGTTGCCTTATGGTGACACCCAGTGGAGAAAAGGAACACTTCAGCTTTAAAAATTATTTATTATGCCTATATCTGAGTTTTTGAATTCAAAATGCATTCAAGTTTTGTAAACTGTTTTATATAAAATACATATCCACAAGAAACTCATGTTCTTTGGGATTTCAATTGAAAGTAAAAATATGACCAGTGTCAGCCCAAGACATTTTATGGTTTCCACTTTTGGTAGTAAAAGAGAGCACAGATCAAACTGAAAAATAGCTGCTTTCTCCTCCAAATACCAGGGGAAAGAATAATAGTTTTGTCTAAAACTGTTGTAAACCTAGCAATTATATTTGGGTTCTATCTGGAAAAAGGAGCATACTCGATTCCAGCAATTGGAATTACTGGCAACTTAAACCTCTGCAGAAATCTGAATCTCTGGCACAAAAATAAAAGTCCTTCATTCTACTTTCCCTGGTAATTTGACCTATAGATGTAATCTTCTTCAGATGAGACTAACCAGAGAATTTTCAAATGCTTATTTTTGTTTTCAAAGTCTTCTGTTTTCAAGGTGCTTTAGTAAGTCTTCTGTTGAAGACTTCTATTGAAAAATTGTATCTCTCTAATTTATTATTCATATAATGATCGTTCCAGTTCTTTATAGGAAACTGTGCTGTCTTTTGTTTAACAAGAGAAATGAATTTTGTGAAATCAATATGACCATATTGTGTCATTCAGTGGCAGTGAGGGAGAGGCACAACTGCATAACTACTATAGATATCTTTTCTGTTGGTAATTTTAATTGACTGAATTATACATCTCTTTTAGGCTATACTAAAGTTTAATTAAACATCCACTTTCACAAAGCAAGCCCAGTAATACCAGCAAAGAATTTCCACTACAGCTTGCTGTAATAGTTCCAATACCTCTGCCCATTAGTGTGTGTTAGAAGGAAGCTTATTTTACTTCAGTTAAGCCAAGAATAATTTATTTTTAATTTTAGCAGGGTACATAAATGCACAATAAACAGTGCTTAAGGTGCTTAAGATGCAAAAGGAGGAGCTGATCAAGATTCTGGTTAGATCCCTCAAGTTATTTTGCTGCTTCTCTGATCTCATGATTTCTTTGTCTTGGCAACATCTCTCCTGAATACTGTTGTGAAAATTATTTTTAACTTAGCTACCACATTCCAAAAATTCTTCTGTGAGGAATAATGGTTGGTATGACTGTGTATTCACAGGGGAATTCAACTGCTAAGAGGTTATCTAAGACTTACAAGAACAATTACATTGCTTTTGTTGGCTGTGCATGAGCATGGGCTTTGCATTAACTATGGTACATAGCTCACACAAACTGTTTTTATACTGCTATGTACATTAAATAGCATGAAGCAGATCTAAGCATTAATATGAATGCCTGAAACGATCCCCTTGGAGAAGCTGCTGCCTCTGAGGGTGAGCTGACTTGCCTGACTTGGGGGACACTGAGATATTTGGCTTGAGAACAGAACAGGAGTAACCTACATAAGAGGATAGGTTTAATTTATTTTGTGCAGCGCTAACACCCTCTCTTCTGATTCCACATTGCAAAGAAACTTTCTGTCAGAGAAACTAAGTACTTGATCTGGGGGAAAATATATTTCCACCATAAGAGATTCTGTTAAAAGGGAAAGAAATTTTTTTTTCCTTGAAAGACATGGAAGAGAAAAGGGATAGACTAGAGATCAGAGATGTGGCTCTACTGACAGAAGGCAGAGCTCCTTGTCTCATGAGTCCTTCAGGACACACCACATGTCCAGTCTTCAAAAGCTCCTTTGTAGTGGTTTCTTCACAGGCTGAGGAGAGAAAGAAAGATGCTATACAACTCATTTCTTTCCAAGCCTGGCCTTGTATCTGCTTCTGAGATCACCACACCTAGATCCTACAGCAATATATTTACTTTGTGGAGTTTTTTGAAGACAGGTGCTAAGTAAGGTCTGTTTTCTAACTGTTGCATAGCCTTAACTCAGTGGGACCCTGAGGGTTCAGCATGTCTGTAAATCAGGCCATTCTGTTTTTAAATTGCAATTCTGACAGAAAGCTCTTTGCACACTCATAATTCAAAAACTTCTTTCCCAAACCAAAATTATGCTGGGGAACTGGATGAGTCATGGGACTGGAAATTGAATATGAAGCCTTTCATCTCTAGATCACAAGTTCAAATATGCCCTGGGTCACTAAAACTTTGCCATGTACTGGCTTTTCAGCACTGTAAGATTCAATGCATACACAAATGACAAATTTCCGTTCTTGAGGACTGTGGTGAAATTGCACCAGGAGGGAAAAAAACCGACACTAAAATAAAGTCCAATTGCTTTGCTGAAAAAAATGCACATGATGCATGTATGTGTTATTTACCTTTTTAATATTTTTCTTTATTTTCTCTTTTGTTTTTTTTTTCCAGCAAAGATAAATGAAACTGTCTTGTGAATTAGAAAGATATAATTATCTCTATCTGAGTTACAATAAAGATAGAGCATGAAGTTTCTTCAACTTTGTAGACAGTGGGATGAAAAAGCATCAGAGAGTGTCTGAACAAAAGAGACCTGACAAACCACAGCAGTTAAATTCAGTTAAGGCTGTGTTATATATTTTCTTACGTGTGGGATCTTTTCTGTGGTTGGGGAATTTTTTAATCTTGGATGGAATAAAAATGAAACTTGGAAGTTGTTTAGGAGAGGTATTTATTGCGGTTTTCCATAAATTTAGATTTTTAAACTTTTACTTACACATTGTCAATCCTTGCAGACTATTTTTATGAAGGTTAATCATTATAGATGCATTTCTTCCAGTTCCCCTTTTCTAAAACACTAAGAAAGGGAATGAAGATCTAAGATGGAGAACAAGAAGTCAGGACACAAAATTTATGATCTCATTCAACTTCAAGACGTTATCAGTCTGGAGGAGAAATTTAATCTTGAACATAAATTGCATTTCCTAAAAAAACATAATCTTGCCTTAAGACACCAAATGCACTGATTACAGAGAATGTCTGTGTTTACACATTTGTACAGACCATGCTGACTGTATTAGTGTCCTAGGAAACAAACTATGTGCAGCATACAGACCTGCTCCAAGCACTAAGCAGAAAAAGAAAAAGAAATTTTGAAATCAGACCCTCTGATCTCTAAATCCTTTCAAATTCCTGAAGCACATTAACTTTACTACTGCATGATGTGTGCGGTAGTATTTCCCCTAATGAAATCTGACTAAATGTTTAAATGAGTTTAATGCATGAAATATATAAATAAAATGTGGCCTTGATTAAATTTAGACTTGATACATAACTTAAATGGGTAGCACAAGAGCAGCTTCAGTATCATGTGTCCAGGCTATTTTTGGCTACACTTTATTTAAAAAGGAATGAATTTTAACATTCCACATACCTTACAAAGAAAAGTCAATATAGAAGAGGAGAGCATATAAAAAGAAGCTGCATATAAACAATAGATATAATTCAGTTTAAAAAACAGATCTTTTTTTCCCTCTTGTTTTAAAATGCTCTAGAAGGGGTTGCTATGTCAAAGTGGATGATGTAATGTTTCTCCCCCCACTTTAAAATAAAGGCTGTCTAGGGCTGTCTATGACATCCAGATGACAAACTTTGTCCAAACATCCCTAGAAGCACTATCAATTTAGGCTTTGTCATATTACCTCACTAATGTGTCTGAACCATGACCTGTAGGAGTCCATTCATGGGGAAAAAGGTATTTCACCTTCTGTATGCACTAAATCTTTTTCTTCTTTCCAACATCAAAATCAGGTTATCCATGCAGTCTTCTGTCACAGCCTCTGAGAAGCTGACTGTCAACTCATGTAATTTTACAATGATTCCGAAGGTGCTGCTTCGGTGTTATGCCTGAAGCCTCAGTGGCACCACCACTGCTGATTTATACTCAGCTCAGATACTGCACCCAAAATTCCTCCAGCAGGCAATTTTGTGCCTTAAGAAAGTCTGTATTGCTAATTTAACTTCACAAGTCCTATCTTATTCATTAACCTTATATTTAGGTTATAATCAGAAGCAAATTTCCATGGAAGAAAATACCTCAAGGGAGGAGAACAGGATTTTCTGGGAAGGGAAAAAAGGTATCCAACACTAATGTATATTTTCTGTTTTCATGCAGATATTTGATGATCACAGTCTGGTATTTGGGAGTCATTTACTGCTCTTGTGAAAGCCTTTTTGTCAGAAAGTTTTTCTCAGCAAGTTCCCTTTTGGTGTCCATCAATTGTAAGCTCTGTGTTGACACAGAACCAAATTATTGCTCACTCCAGTTCTCTGTCCTGTAGAAAAACACTGGTTTTCAGTAAAAGACTCACTTCTGAAATCAGTAGAATTCACCCTGTGAATAGCACTTGCCACTCACTGAGGAGCATGGAAAGATTTACAAAGCAAATGTTGCCTGCCCAACATTGCAGCAGTGTTGTAAATTTTTGCCCAATGAATCCTTAAGGGTATTCTTTATTCTTAGGATCTTTGCTGTAGGGCTTGCACCCTACAGACAGTGGAAATTCAGAAAGCAATCTCCTAATGATGGTAGAATTTACCAGCAAGGAAGTGAACTCGAGCGCAGATGGCAGGGGTTGTCCCCAGGCACATGTCATAAAGGCAGCAGATAAAAGGGATTATCCTGTATCCTACAACAGTGTCAAGCCAAAACTGCTCAGACCATCCCTTGAGGAGGAAGAATCATATTATACCAGCTTCTGCATTCTTACATTCAACAGCAATGGAATAATTGTGTATTGAAGAAGATTTGGAATTTTTTCCTTAAAACCTGAAGTACTGTCCTCCTATGCACTGGTTTCAGTCAGACACATGAGAAGTACACAAAAAATTGCATAAACACAGAAGGCTGCCCTTCAAAATTTTTCTCCTTTTCAATAAGAAACAGTTCTTACAACTGGAAATATTCCTAACTAACACCTTTAGAACCATTCTTCATGTTATAGCTTTGTAGTAAAACTTTACCTTAAAAAAGTGCATGCCCTAAACAGCTTGATTTTTTTTTTTTCTGCTTCTTTTTCTTTCTTTTTTTTTTTTTTAAAGCTCACTTTGGATTCTGCCACTTCAGAAACGATGAACACTGTAAAATTGGATTTGAAACCACAGCATTAAATGCTTAAAATCTGATCCTTCTGTTGGGACCTGGGATAAATTAAGCTGATGTACATTATTTTTAAAGAAAGGAAAAAATATGGGAAGTGGGTTTTGAAGCCTGAAGGCAGAGAACAAAACAAGTTATGCAGGTGATATTAACCATCTTATTTTCATTTTTTAAATAGTTTTCTGCTTCCCTATGGTTACTTAGACTGGAAATAATTGTCTAGAAAATACATTTCAATGTGCTATCTAAAATGCCTTATATATATGTGAAATGAAATGACAGCTACGTAGCTACTGACTAAAATGCATCTTTATTTCCTTCTACATTTGTTTGATTTCTAGCACACAGTGACTTGTAAAGTATGCATGTCCTATGGAGATGAACCTGGTGCAAGTAGGTTGGTAAATGAATCAGGTGAGGTATTTAAAAATAAGTCTCATGCAACAAAATTAAACACAGAATAAATTAGCTGGGATTTAAATAAAAAATATTAAAAATTCAACCAAAATGTTTTTTAAAATCCCATATGACACTAGCTGTAATAATTTTCTTGATTAAATATTTGAAGGTAAATTTTTGATTATCAGCAACTAGCTCTATGAAGAAAACTATTAAATTAGTTTCATAAATTAATAACTATCAAAATAGTGAAGAGTAAGGCAGAACCAGGTTGTTTGGGGGCTCTTAATCCCTTATTCCAACTTAACCATCTAGTCTACCAAAATTAAGTTAATTCAACAAAGAAAAAACACTTTCTTTACAGATTCAACTCAGATATTCAGGATGACTGTAGAATGTTTAATAAATTCAACACAATAGGAGTACTTTTCATTCTTAGAACAGAAGACAGAAAACTAGATTGTTGAATCTGATGCTTTGCAAAAGGGCTGTAAAAAAGCACATTCCTCTGCCTGTATCCTCTTGCAACTATGAATAGCTTAATTTTCCTGGCTATTCCAAATCCCTTCAATGTGCAGGATGCACTGACCATGGCAAATCCATAAGCACAGAAGATGCCTATCTCATACATTCCACCATGCTCTTTATGGTGACATTTTGTTCACGTTTTAAAGACTCAGGCATGCCCTAGCCAATGGAAATTTTTCATAACCAGAACGTCTTGAGAAGAGCAAAAGATAGAACACTCATTGAGGTTATTACTGTTCAGAGCTATGCTAGAAACTGAGAAAATGAAATGTATGTAAAAAGTCAAAAATAAGTAGGAGAACACCTAAGACTAGCTGTAGGCTACAAATCTTTCTAACCCTGTAAGACAATAGGTGAAACAGATCATTATTCAGAGGGTGAATGTCTAAGGATTATGTCTAAGTGGGACATTAAGCATCAGTTTTGTGCAAAGATCACAGAGTCAGAGGTGTTGTTTTTGTTCTCACTGATCACTGTAAAATGGTTTTTGTCCCTAGTCTGGTGTCAGTTCCACAGTCAACAGGTTTATTAGTTTTAGCACAATTTTTGAGCCCCAGACTTGCCAGAACTGAATAAGATGAAGGCAATCTTGGAAGGAAGAGGGAGGAGAGAGAAGGAAGTAAGTGAATGGCCAGGGTCAGTAACCCAGCAAATAGCTGAACAAGATGGAACAGTCACTTCCTCTGCCTGGAGTTGTTAGTCAGATCTAAATTATTTTTTAAAAATTATATTTCAATAATATGATGTCCACTGAAAATTTGTATTTATCTATTAATCTTTATCTCTCCCACCACATGTTTTTACAAAATCCAAACCTACTTTATACAACAGAAGTCAGAAAATAAATTTAGCAAAAAGTTTTCATTTTTTCTTTTAAAAACAAGGCTAAAAAATCTTCCCCAAATAATTGCCAGTTTGCTTGTTTTATATTGCTGTATCTAAACAGCAGAGTATAACTGAATTCTATGTGGCTTTTAACATTTTGTCCACCCTTCCAATAATCACTGAAGTAATTTTTGCCTGCGGCTATTTCTGGTAGTTCTATAATCTATGGGAAGGCAAACAGCTGTGAAAGGCCTTTTGAAATGTTTCTAACTTTCTATCATTAAGAAGTGCGGTGTGTTTTCCTTTCTTAGAGAAGAAAATTATCATTTCCTCCAGGCTCATCTTTTTATTCAAAAACCCTTTGGAGTAATAGCAATTTAAATGGCAATTAATAAAATCTAAGGTCATCAAAAAATTAAAACAAAAAAGCTCACACTGTGTCTGTGCTGGAAAAATGTAGGAGATTGGAAATTTCTTACTTTGTCAATCTTCTTTTTCAAGGTCAAAACTGCAAAGCAAAAGAGTCATGCTATTGCTCTTTGGCTTTTTTTCTTGCACATGCCCAACAGCAAAATCTTACCTCATGGGCAACTGGTACCCTATCCTAGAGTTTCATGGACCTAAGGAGAAAAATTAGGTTTTGATTAAAAAAAAAAAAGTTTTTCAAGTCTATTTCTAATTAATTTTATTCAAATAAAATTGCCCAAGATGTGTATGCATTCTGCAGCATCTCACTCTGCCTTGCTTTGCCATTTGTCCCTATCGGATTTCTTGCTGTTCCCTGAGATCTTCCCTTGCCTCTTTGTAAATCAGTGCAGATCAAATTCAAGTTAATCATTGTTCACTACATTCATGAACAAATGGATAGTGAAAGTCAGTGTAATCCTCTCCTTAGTTTTTATATTCCAAAGGAAACTCCACAAAATGACTTGCCATGCTGCCATTTGTCACATCTTATTACCTTGGCTTCACTGTGGTAACTTACAGCAAGGATGTGGCTAACAGCAACCACATGTAATGCTGCACAGTACCATCTTGTCTGCTAAGGAAATTTAACAAGGCATGGTTCCCAGAGATCAAGATCTTTCTTGTAATTGCAGATTTTAATGGCTAGAAGACAGATGTGGGGAGCCTTTAACCCATTAACAACCATCTTGTGTGCTTCAAAGGGTTTGCTGCTACTAAGTCTCATGTCCATATATGCAATCTGTTTGATATGGCAAATTAACAGTTAAAAGTGGAAGGAAATCTGAATCTTGATCTTGCTCTTCTGCTCATTGAAATCAATGGGTGAACCTGTGTACTTCACTGAAAAACCAAGGTCTCATCAGTCTTAAATCTAGCTGATCTGTAAACCTGAAGTAGCCATTGTTGCTTCAGGTCTTGGGATCCTGGAGCTGATATGATATGAACCCACTAAAAGCAATACATGATTCCAAAGTGAGAAGGATCCTCATATTAATTAAATTTACATTAGCACTAAGGAGCATCCAATCCTTATGTTAGCTATTGTGCCATGGATATGTAGCAAAGATGTGATATAAAGCATTGTAAATAACTAAAGTCCCCCCCTAACCTATGTCTTCTGAAGTCATTAAGTAATAAAAAACTTGGTTGTTAGAACCTAAATAAAATTGGGAGCATTATAATTTTTCTGTAAAATTTGCCATACTATTGCTATTGATGTGTAGAGAGTGTTAAAAAGACAGCTCCTTGAGCATGGAAAGACATACATTGTAGCTGATTAGCAGCTTGAGAAAGAAATTACACGAAAAAAGTTACTACTAACTCCTATTCACAATTTCCTGTTGTACGTATAATTTTCATGAATATGAAACCAGATTAGTTTTTTATAAACCATATCTTTTTCTGCAAAGTGTGAAATAATGAGTTTCACTGTGAACCAGCTTAGTTTTACATATATAAACTATGGAGAGTCTATCACCAATAACTGGTCCTGTTTTCAGGCTTTACAGTCACTCAGATTCCTAGACTTGTCTAATATTTGTCTCACCAAAAGCATCACAAAGTAAACAATAATGCTGCAGATGTGACAGATAAAAATAATTAGTACAGTTCTTTCTATACTGCTCTTTTTATAATTTCATTTGGTATTACAGGAAATCTCAAGGAGTTAGCACTTAGAAAATGAAATTTTGAAACTAAATTCACAAATCATGGATTTGAGTTTTCACAACATAAAAGAATTCAGTTAGTGCGTTATGTCACCATGATGGTTCATCTCAGCCAGTGCAGCATTTCCAGAACACAAGTGACTCAATTTCATTCATGTTCTCTCATGGAAATTTTGCAGTTTTCTGATTTGTAAGAGAACTTTTCTTTTTTCTTTCTTCCTCCTCAGTTAATCCATATAAATATTGACTACATTAATAACATGGACATAATCCTCACTTTTGAAAATTTCTTCCCCACTCTGCCTTAGGCCATTCAGAAAGTTATCAACACTTTTGAGTACCTCTTATCCCTCAGCAAATCAGTTTTCAGTTTATTTAAATAACTCATACAAAGAAGGAGAAACTAAAATAGATCAAAGCTGTACTATGTGAAGGGATATGTTGGTAGGTGAGTAAATGGTATGACTGACTTAATGTGCCCAAAATTTCCTTCCTACATATTTAGAAAATTATTTTTTCCTCTCTTGGACATCAGCTTCTCTTTTGAAGTCATGCTTTATTTGCTTTTTCTTCCCAAGCTCCTATAATTTAATAGAGGACAGCAGAGAATACTTTAATCTTTGGATTATGTTGCATAATTTATGTTGCATGAGGAGCATATTAACTTATGTTGTCGTCACTATTTGGTACACTGGGCCTGCTTCTGCCTGATGTGGATTAAAGTTTAGTTTTGAAGTATTTTAGAGAATGCTTCACAGACCTCTGGAATTTTTTTCTGGTTTTTATCCTAACTTTGCAAGAATTTTTAGTTCTTTTGCCCAGAGAACTATCTCATGTAATGCCGTTTTGTTATTGTACCAGTTATGTCTGGGAGAGAGTTAATTTTCCTCATGGCAGCACACATAGTGTACATTCTGGATGTTTTGCAGACAGAGTTGACAGCGCACCACTGTGTCAGGCACTGCTGAGCAGTGCTCACATGGCATTAAGGCCTTTCCAGCCCCTCACACCACCCCACAACTGAGAAGGCTGGATGTGCACAAGGGATGGGACACAGCCAGGACAGCTGACCGTATGGATATTCAATCCACGTGATGTTGTGCCTAGCAATAAAAACTGAGAGAAAGAGGAGGGAATGGAAGTGTTATCGCATTTGTTTTCCCAGGAAAGCATTAGGCATGATGGAACGTTTTTTCCTGGAGGTGTCCCTGTTGATGAAGGTGTTTGATGAATTCCTTATTTTGTTTTACTTTTGAATGCAGCTTTTGCTTTATCTATTAAACTGTCTTTGTCTCAATCAATGAATGCTCTCCTTCTGCCCGTCCAACTCTGTCCCCACTGTGAGGAACATGAGCAAGTGGCTTTATGGAGCTTGTCTGCCTGACAGTGATGACCCACAACAGTTACTCACACTTGATGGTCATGCAAGTAAGATAAAATAAAATAGCTTGTGAAAGGTATAAGTGCACCTATCTGAAGCTGATACTTCCAAGTATAGCAAAAGATTTCCATTATAAAGTATATTGCTTTACTGAAATAGCATTTTTCCAAAACGAGAAAACTTGCAAAGTGAAGAAACACAACGAGCTAGCTGAGGGCACAGTCTCTATCATGAAAGATTCATGAAAGATTCATTCTATCATGAAAGATTCAAGCTGATGTCCCAGGTGTTATCCAAGTACTTTGAACTGAGTCCTCTAAGATGTTCAATGAAAGGATAAGGAGAAAGGCAACCCATTGTTTCTCCTACATCACAAAAGAAGATGTCACCACTTAGGAACACATGAAATTCCAGATGAATGCCAGCCAATGGCTTGACTCATAAGAAAAATTTAACTGCAAGGTCCTCAAAAAAGTAATCCTAACTCCACCCTTCTGTGTGCAATAGGTCAGCAGTAGTCCTCTTTCTTTATTTCGTTCATCAGCATGCTAACCATTGCAGTATTTACAATACAGAGGGATTGCTTTATAAATCATGTCACTCTGCATTACATTCTAGAGTCATACTTTAATTATATTCAGATTCAGATTTCAGGAGAAGATAATGCAAATGAATAGAAATTGTAGAATTTTTTTTAAGGACAGCAGAGGGTTGATTTGAACGGAAAGCACTTTACCTTTCTGTAACTTATATATACTTCATTATTTTTGGGTAAATATAATTTAAAGTATTTGATTAATAGTATGTAAATATAATTTGAAGTATTTGATTAATTTATTCAACCTATTTACGTTTCATTGAAGTAAATTTTGAGTAATTCAAAATAGAAGATATAATAATCTGTCAGATTCCATTTCTGTATTAATTAAGGCTTTTCATTGTATTTTTAGTGCAGGATAATTGATGGAAATTGAGGAACTGACAAAACAACAGAGAGAAGTCTGATAACATCAGTAAATTTCAGTATTCTCTAATCTTACTCCTCTGTAAACTTTAGTGATCTCTTGAAAAAGAATTTTGTGCATGAGTAAATTTGGAGATTAATTGCTTATTCTGACAGAAGTACAAGTGTATTATTATTTTGGACATACTAAATATTATATTTTAATAATGCCATAATAAAATATAAATAATGAAGACCATGTCACAAGCTGTTGCCTAAATAATAAGAGCTTGGAAAGACATTTCTGAGATGGAAGTTCTCTGAGACTTCATGTTTCCTATTATCTACTGCAGCTGGATATCTGGAGTACCTAATCCAAGGTCAGGTTTCTTTGGGTTACTCGTTTTGCTTTTATCCAATGTAGGGTGAACAAAGTTCATTAGTAAAATTAACTGATTTTTAAACCCTCCTAGTTGTGTAGAGTCAAAACTGAGAATTTCCAATATCTGCTGGAATTTTCAGTCAGTATAGCTATTTGAGTTATTGAGAAGAAGCCTTTGAATTATTCTATGCTACCAAAAACATCTTTCCACACAGTATAAACTTCATTCTGCACAGTATAAAATTGTTTTCATATGCAAATAATTTCTATCGAGGTGGCCAACCTAAGCCTGGAAGTAAAGAAAAAATATCATTGCATGTTTTCATTTGTGTTTTTCTGTGTCATAAATTATAACAGTAGAAAGCTCTTCTTGCATGTGAAACTGGACATGGTTTGTTCAGTAAGGCAAAAGCAAGTTAAGCCCCTCTTAAATGCTGTTAATTAGAAACAGGGACATTACAAGAAAGACAATTTAAGAATTCAAATGAGTGAGAAATCCCAAACAACCCTACGCAGTTTTTGTTTATCCAACAATATTGTAAATAGGAATCTGACACCATCAGTGTTACATTTCACCAGTTATCTGATAAACCAAAACAAGAGACACATTGACACACTGGGTAGTCCTGTCAGTCACTGCTAACTAGTACACAAATAGCTCCACAGGATATCCAGACTATGCAGATACATGGTTTAATCTGGTGGGAAGGAAGCTTTGTTTTAATTAATCTTCTAACTAAGTATTTTTAAAGAAGCATTTCAGTCCATTAGGCTAAGCCTCAAATTTAAGTCTGAGTAGATCATTACATTTTTTTCTAACCAAATTTTAATAATATACAGGCATCCACAAAACTTTTGTTTTGGTTTAACTTTCAGAAGTGGTTTTCCAGGAAGAAAAAGTCTGCAGAAAAAAAAAAAAAAAAAAAAAACAGAAGGAGAAAGCAACCCTTCTACCTATGGTTCTTGGGAGAAAAGGAAAAAAAAAAAATTAAAAAACAAAAATGAAAGAAAAAGATGAGCTGTTTAGTGATCTGAACAGATCTCCAATACTGTTATCAAATGGAACTGTAGGAGAAAGGTATTACATGTAAGATGACCACATGTCCACAGGGTCAGGAAAATAATTAAATTTATTAAGTTCTTTTCAAAATGAACCATGAACTTTCATGGTTCCCTTTTTGCTCTGTATTGTATTTGCTTCGGTTTATTGGATGTTCTTACATCTATTGTCCCTCATCCACTAAACATTTTTTTTTTTTGGTTTCTGCTGTTCAATCTTAATAGCTGTGTAAATTATTTAGGGTTTGGCCCTCAGTGTTTCTGGATAGTAACAAAGGTCTTTTAAAAGGATTTCTGGGTGTGGATTGTGTTTTTCAAGGAAATCTTGGAACTCTTAGTAAGAAACTATTGCTTAATCTAAATTAAAAACCAAAATTAACTCTAATAATAACTGAGTGGTATCCAGAAATCAATGTGTTTCAGACTGTGTAGTTAAGTAAATGTTAGGGAAGAAAATGAGTAGAGTAATTTCAAACCTACATCCTTAATTTACATTTGTCATATTTAGTCACCAAATTGGAAATAAGGCACTTTCCACTGAGATTAACATTTTGGTTTTTGACTTTTTGTTGGTTGGTTGGTTGGGGTTTTTTTGTTTTTTTGCTTTTTAACATATCTTGACACAACCTTCTGTTCACAAAAAATTTCCCATTGATGTAATTCATGTCATAGAAAGAAGACCACAGTCTGGCTTATGAGGGATATTTTCAGCTTTTTTACAGATATATATATGTCATCATCTAACCTTTCAGAGAGCAGGTCCACATGGCACAAAGCCCCAGTAGGTGCTTGAGGTTATTGCAATAATCATTTTTAGCATCTCTGCCTCTGTACATCAGCAGTGGGGGGCTCTAACTATAACTAAATGAAGGAAAGCAAAGATATGAAGTAAAAATCTTAATAAATAGAGCAGAAGGACATGAACATTTCTGTGAGATTTGTTTATTTAATCCCTAAAATTTTATTTAAAACAGAAACCATATAAAAATTTTTGTAAAAAGTTAAACTAGCTTTTCTATGATCTCTGAAGATAAAAACTTTGCATTAATTAAGAAATTTTCTAGAGTAATTTTCCTTATCATGTAATATCTAAGTGGCTTTGAGATACAAGTGGTCATTCATTAAGTACATATGTTTTATTAAATTTTGATTTCATTGAAACTAAAAAAATGTTAAAACACTTTTCTGTTTTTCCATATCTTCCCAGTAAAATTTTAGAAATAATGCTGTAAGTTTAGCAATTTTTATATCCTGATTATTAAAATATACAATACTTAATCTATTCCTTTACACTAACAGAAATACAAAATTTAGCACTTTATAATTACCAGAAGTTCACTCCATTTTCTCTGTAATACCGGATATTGAGTATACTGAGGATAATAAAATCTTCTTTAAATTGTGTTTCCACAGGTTTATTTCCCCAGGTGAAACTAAATTCTTTTTCTTTTCTTTTTTTTTTTAATTAAACAATATTGCAACTCTTTCTTGAGAAATAGTTAGATAAATTGAAGTAATTAAAATCTCTCTCTTCTCTGAACAACCTTTACTTTCACATTAGATCAAAAAACAATCAATAATTAGAATTCTATATCTAAACTAGATTACAGTACTTAAAATATTGTCATCCATTGCTTCATTCTCCTCCATAATGCTGTTAAGTAGTAATAATTATACTAAAAGTCTGCTTGCAAATTCCACAGGGCATTATCCATAGCATATGGTTTTGAGTTTGGGTAGGCTATTCCCTCATTTCAAATTGAAGTGCTAGATGGTATGCATTTAGAGAAAATATTACTGCCTCGAGTACAAAACATATCTATCATTTATAGCTAGAAATTGCATTAAAACCCTTTCCATAATACATTTTTTATTATTCTGTAAGAGTGAGTAGTAATTTCACAGTCTAATAAAAAAACAGCAGTGATATTCCTCACATATGTATGACTCAACAATGCTGAACATGTTCTTTCCCTGGCATCAGCTGTAATTAATTTGAATCTCTCATTAACAAGAACACCACCACAAACCAAATCCATAATGTTAAAAATTGATTTTCTAGAAAAAAAAAAATTTCTTCCAAAGTCATGATTAATATTCCTGGCTTTTTTTTTTTTTTTTCATCTGAATGAATTTAATAACTAACCAATGCTCTGGAACTTATTGATTATGTAAGTTCTTCATAACCAAGCTATAAAACCCTAACAAATATTGGCTTTAATCAAAGCCACATTTTATCTACTTTTCTATTCTTCAAATTTCAGTAACACATACATTGGAAAGGAATGTGGATGTTTATTGAAACAACAAGTTTTGTTGCTTTAGTCTTTTCACTTTGAGTCATCTTGATTGTTTTTGCATTACAAGCTGAAATAGGTCATAGGACAATGTTGTTGCCTGAGCGAACACAAGAACAAAAAAAGGAAAATCACTGATTCTGCACTGTGACCTGACTATGGATGATAACTGAGGTCACAGTCAGTGCTGGCCCATGAATCTGTAGAGCACAGCATTAATATTTTTTTCAGTCTGATCAGCTAGATGTCATACAAGCTGATATGTGAGAAAGTGTGAAGGTCAGCAGTGTTTCAGAAGTCAATGAACTAGATAATAACTAGGGAGAAAAAAAAAGATCCTCCTAAAATTTTACTAGGAAAGACCTGGAGACTTGTAGCACACCCAGAGACAGTAAATCCTTCAATCTATCTGGGTCACAGTAGTGCTCTACATTCTGTACAGAAACCATATGCAAACAGTTGTGTATCTTTACAGCTGTTACCTCACACCTTATCTTCCCAGCCCAGCTCTTTTAAAAATAACTAGTCAACTGTTGAGTAGTTGCATCCTAATTTTGCTTGAGGGAGTAAAGAGGGAAAGATCAGAATAGTGTATTGTGAAGTCTTGCATCAGAGTCGAAGGGAAGAGTGCTGACATTTTAATAAAAATATCTTTTGTCCAGAGTCCTTAGAATTTGGAGAGAAGTCAGTAGGAAAAAATGGACCTAATTGCTTTATGACCCTCTGAAGACTGAGTTGACCTCACTGAAGTTAATTTATTGGAATGGTAGAAAACCATGGAGAACAAACCTTGAAAAAGTTTTTTTCTTCAAATTTTCCAGTGTAAACTATAATTTGGGCAGAGATGTTAATAAAAATAACATGAAAAGAGCTGCTGCCATATTATCTGCTGTCCTCTCAAAAGCTGTATTAAGCCATTCCTCTAGGAATTTAATTCATCTGACTGAAATGTATTTCATTACGCAAATCAGTGAGGACAGGCAGGAACAGCTAGGGCAAATTAATTCTATCATAAAGTAGAGGTGTAGTCTCAAATAGGTCAGGCAAATCCTACCTTACAAGTTCTGGTTTTAATCTGCTAATTAGTGTGGTGCTTTATATTATTAACTCAGGTAGAGAAGTCAGCAGTGCTGGTCCACAGCCACCAACACACTCTCTTTTAGGAGGCCACAATATATTTTGGTGATTTGTATGTATTAAAGATAATCCTTCTTGTTTCTTTTTCCTCTTTAGCCTGCAGTCCATGCCCAAGAAAGGAGCAAGAGAGACACCAAGGGTGATACCTTCTCTCAAAGATGATAATGGAATGGAGAATCCATTCCTGTTTTTCTGATTAAGTTCTCTAGGTAAATCATGTTCCCATATCTATTGTCAACATTCTAAACCTCTTTCACTTTGCTGCTGTTTTGCTAGTAAAATTCTCTTTAAATGCTCATAGGAGAACATTTCTATTACTCTTGCAAAGTGGCTTTGGGCTGAAATCAGTAGTCTCCTGCATGCTTCTACGTAAATTTCAAAGGAATTTTTAATGCATCAGCAATGCAGCAGTGAATATTTTGTCTGCTGCTAATTGTCCACATTTTTATAAATACCACATGACTTATTTGACAGATCATCTGCCTCATTGAGGGCTTAAAAGAAATGTGTTATTTAATAAGTCTGTTGCATTCCTTTCTGATGTGTAAAATTTGCTTATTACAAAAGAGAAAGAAAAATATGAACTGAGAATTGAGAAGTCTCATTTTTAAAGTCACATGTAGTTTAATTCTACACATGCCAGTATGAGTATGAGTAAATGTACTTTCTGGTACACAAATATTTTAAAATCCTAAAGTAATGGGGTTTAAGACAATGGGTTTGAAATATTGTACGAACTTTAATTCAAAGTGCTTGGTATTTATAAGCTAGATTCACCTTAGCCCTACAGAAAAATCTTAATTAAATTAACTTAATCAACCAAACTCAAGCTATGAAGCTCTCTTGGAACAGATGTGCTAATTAATTGCATTCTGATTTACTATATTAACTTGATGTCACATACTGTAACAAAGGTCTTAAGCTATTTTTTAATTAAACGGAAAAATATGCAGCCATTACATTGGTTGTGTAGATCAGATCTGTTTAATTTAAGTTCATGGCTTTGTCACATCATTTTCCTTCTTTGAAGCATGCTGAGTATGTGTAGTTTTCCTTCTATAACAGGGGTGATTCGTAATAATAGAGTGAGGGAGATGGCTTTTGGACTGTTTCTTCCCTCAGCTCTGTCTGTCTTCACATCATCACATTTCCAGGAAGAAGAATTGGCTGAAAAATGACTCTGAGTAAGCCCTGCTTAGTGCTTTTTCAGTGTAAAACTTAAAAGTGACATTTTGGTATCAGGCAGCTGCCTTTTTTTTGCCTTTTTTTTTCCTCCACACCAGATGCAAGGGCAATGATATGAAACTGAAAGAAACCACAGCTCAATCGTCTGCCTTCCACTTAATTTTTCATACAAATTTAAGGTCAGGTTGTGGCCTGGTAACCAGTGAGGTGTATGTAACATTAGAACAGTAATACTCTGAAACTGATTATGAAGAGAAACCAGGAAGAATGGACAGGAGCCTGCTCTTGGTTAAACTAAAACTAGATCAACTCTATTACTGTATGAAGTAATGGACCTCTTTAGATTTATACTATTGATAAGAAAATGAAGAATGCATCAGACAACAGTGACACAGTTATATTACACTTTCAATAAAATGATCTTTTATGTTCATGTATATGTGTTTTATCTATTTTACATATTATACAAAAGTTGTGTGTATGAAAGACATATCTTCATGTATCAGAGCATCCCAATACAACATTGGCTGCTGCATATTTCTGACTAATAATAAAACCATTGCTTATAGTAGAAAACTTGTTATTTACACAAATAAAAGTATCAGTAGAGCAACAGTTTAAAAGCTGCTGTTGGTTTTTACCTTTATTTGGTAATTAGAATACCTCGTTGTGCTTATTCTTTGTGAAAACATGTACATCTCTCCTATTTAATAAAATACACATCAGGGAAAAATATTCTTGTGAGTGGTATTTTTCAGATTTTTCTGTATTGTTAGGAAAATGTAACAGAATTTACTAAATCTACCTTCTATTAATTTTATTGCAGTGCAGTAGATCAATTCTGAGCTAAAGTCGTAGGGAAGTTTATAGGCTGGTGGGGAGCCCTCAGTGGTAATGTTAAGATCCATGGTGCACATTCCAGTGTGAAATTAAATGCAGTGAAATCCTTTTCTTTAAATGTTTGTCTTTTAACCTTGAATCAGGCAGGCCAAAATTTCTGCAAATTTGAGAATTATACTTCCATTTTCCAAAAGTCCAGCTGGTAAAATTACCCTTCCAAATAGTAGTCAATTCTTTCTTATTCTAATGCACAGAAAGAAAAGGGATCCTATTATTCTGCATAGTTTTGATTCATTTTCAAGACTTATCTCTGAAAAAATTCTTGTGTTTCAGTGTTAGTGTGAACAACATAATAATGATTTCTAATTGGTTCATGAGCAGCCAGTGGTGGGGAGATGTGATTTTAAAATTGTTAAATGGGTAAAAAGTGAAAAAGCAGATCATATTACAGGAGATGTTTTAGATTTCTGATAAATCTTATCAGAAAAATCTTCTGATTAAGGCAGACAGCATAATCTTCAATGCGATATTTACTGATTTTTCCACCCCTTCATTCACCATATCTTGAATAAAATTTATTTTACATTGCTCTCTGTTTACAATACCATTGAAGGCAAATGAAAACCTGAAAGGTCAAAGTAGATCTCAAAGAAGGGGCCTTGATAATATGCAAGATAAATTTATAACTGAGTAATAGAGTCTCATATTTATTCAAGCCAGTTGCAGCAAGGTTCATTCCACAGACAAAATTTACAATGAAGTTAAAGACAGTGAAAAGCGTAACCAGCTGGAAAAGTACCATGATTTTCTCCTGACTTCTCTACATGAGTGTTCTGAAGGCAGAAAACTGCCAGTGTTAGATAACATTCATTCCTCTCTCAATGGTCAAAGCAGTAGTGGTTTTATTGCAACCATATTCTCAGCTCAACTGAGCAAAACCTCAACGTTGCTGAAATAATTTTGAATTTTATCATTAATTTCTGTGAGGTTTTCAGTTCCCCTTTTAGGCTTTTAGTACAGTGGGAATGTTGTTGACATTCATGAAAGGTGAAGATATCAGTAAAAAAAAATAACCCTTACATTGCAGAAATTCAATAAAATAATGCATCACAGATGAACAGAATAGCTTAAAAAGAGAGAATAATTTCCTGTTTAGATATTAAAGGGAGACCTAGCATTTCCAGCACTTTATGCAGTACTGCATATAAACTTTATAAAGGTATAGCACATTCAGCTTGTGAAAGTAGTGTATTTTACATTAAAATAAAAAAGCACTGACATGTAGTTGCTCACTAATATTTTTAAATGAATTCTTGCTGTTGCCCAGTTTGTTTCAGTTCTGCTTGATAACTTTCTTGTTCATCACTGAATGTCCAGGAATGGAACCAAAAAATTCTATCTGTTACTTGTAATTTTCTCTATCAAACTCTGAACTCTTCCCTTAACATTTTAACAATTCTAGCATGTGGTACTTGAGATAATCCTGAGCCCAGTATGTTTTCCTGATGGCTAGATTTGCCTGTCACTAGTGTTTGCTTACCAGCAGTATCGTATGAATGAGGTGAATTTTCATTGGAAGAAGCATATTGAAAACGTGTGTGTATTCTGCTTTGTTAAATCTGTGTAAAGTTCCCCCCCTCCCAATGCAATAGTCTTTACTTTCTTTTAATCTTGCAAAGAAATGTAAAAGTGGAATAGCTGACCCCATGTTCAAAGTCGTTGTCAGAGACAATGAAGTCATAGGCTTCTGTTTTTAATAATGTCTTGCAAAACACAAAGCATCATTAATCATATTCAGAGGATAAAAGACACACAGATTTCCTAGTCTCAAACTTTTCTGAAGCATTGAAGACTTCAGTGTTGTAGATTCACATAGATAACATCCCTCTGCACAGAAAAGGAAATCAGCAAAGCAAATATGAAACAATACCAGTTTTATTCCAGTATATAAAAACTGAGACTGTCTTTTATGCAAAACAAAATGGACTAAAATGGCTATTCTGCAATAGCAGTTCAACAGCAGATGACATCTGTAAACAGATTCTCTTATTCCCTCTTTTGGGATGGATTCAGTTAAACTACACCTAGGAACATAAATAGGAGTGTCAATATAAGACAGATAGCAATCACGCTGTTGCAATATTAACTTTCTTGTTTCCATCCCAAATACATCCGCTGTCAGTCCTGTGTTTTACTGAGTTTAGATGAATGGCAGAAGCAAAACTGGATTACAAATTCCTCTAAATATTACCATCCTATCCAGTGATCCAGACTTTCATAGCAAGCTGAATTCTGCAAAATCCAATTACCTTAAAATTCTAATCACTTTTGCCTGGAAATACACTCTTAGTTCATCTGCACATTAAGACCTCAGGAAAATAATTTTGCTCCAAAAGGAGGAAAATATAATAGCACAGTTGAAATTTGGCCCTCTCCAACATAGCGTGTGCCAAGCTGGAAAGAAAAAATAGCCATGATGATGTGTTCAGAGATGTTCATTCAGTAAAGTGTTTGAGAATAGGCTTCACTGTGGCTTAAGTTCAAACATGTGCTTAAAATGCTATGTTGAGTTAGGACTGTGTTGTCAATGTGCATGCAAGCTGACAATAAGAAAGGAAATGTATAATGCATGCATAATATATGCTACGCTTGCATTTGCCTGATAAGTGAGAAAAAGAAGACTCTAACTTGCCTACAGTTACAGATCATGTTGTCCCAGAAAGAAGGAGGAACAACTAGTCTCTGTAGTCTGCAGGGGGAAATTCAGCTTCTGTGAGGGCCATGAAAGACTTAACAGTGATTTCAGAACAGCTACGATTTCACTTTCAGAGGGACAGCACTTTGCACTAGGATGGATTTATTCAATGAAAGATTTCTCTCCACTTGAGACAGCAGTGTAATGCTTTGCAGAGTAATTGGGTGGAATGGAAAGGATGGTCACTGGAAATCATCAATAAATGGGTGAAATAATCAGTATCAGTTTTTGTAGGAAAAAGCCTCAGAGAAATTCCCACAAATTAAATTGTCCCACCCCACCAGCCAAAAACTGAGACCTCAACACTCTCTGCTCAGCACCCAGCAGATCCCATAGACACCAGTGCTCCACACATCCACTCACTGTTAGAGCTGTCTATCTAATCCACCTCCTGGGATTGTCTTTATGCACTGAAGTAGTCAATGAACTATATGATTTATTGCAAGGTCAATTTGTATAATAACACCTATTCAAGGTACTGTGCAGCATTTGACATAATAGATAAATTGCCAGATTTGTAAGATATGCAAGGTTATATTTGGAAGAAACAACCAATAATATGCTATCAATAAGACAGCTTTATCACTCCTAACAAGACAGATGAAATGCAAAAACAACCCCAATCATCATTCTATCTTGTCTATGTAACTTTTGTTTTTTAACTAAAATACACTGATTTTTTGGCTCAAATTCTCTCTTCTCACTGAATAAATGAAGATAAAAAAATTATTTTGCATTGTTACAGCATCAAATTGATAGTGAAGAGATTTTCAGATGTGATCCAGATTCAACAGAAGACTTTGGTTGTTCAATAAATAAGAAATCTCTTTGTGAAAGGTGAGTTTCTGGGGATCTTGGAATGTTTATGGATGTACCGTGGAACTGACTAACTAGGGCAACTAAAACAGGGATGGGAAACACTTTAAACTGTAAGCCTGTCACTTTGTCTTAAGTTTTTCTTTTCTGGAATTTCAAAAAGTTCTTAGGACATACAACAAATTGTTTCTAAGTCAAAATATCAGTTTTGATTTGAAACTTTGGAACTTTTGGAGAGAGATGGGAGGTTGGAGTAGTTTTTCTCTAATTTTAATTTTGTTCATTTTGTAAGAAAACTCTGGAAAAAAATCTCTTTCTATTTTATCCAAAGTAACATTTTGCTCTTACTTTTTTTTTTTTTTTTTTACTAATTCACCACTCAGGAGGCCATTTCTTTGTATCTTATATTTTTACCCAAGACCACCTTTGTGATTTTATTTGCCTTGGTATCAAAGTGCTCAACATCATTTTAATGTCAAATACCAACTCATATGAAATCATGTAAGTTACCATATCAAGACTGAAAATCATCAATCATTATTTATTTGTCATCACAATTACATCCCTGTGGGCTGAGTAATACAACCCAGTGTGTATGTAAATATAATGGGGTTTTGCATTTGTGTGGACATTCGTGCACAAGGTGTAGCATCAACGAGGTCAAAGACTGATGTACATTCTAAATGAAAACTTGAATATGAACCAGTTTTTATATTGGTATCCAACTGTGCTGTAGGAAAAAATGTTGATTATTCATGGATTGTCCTTAATCAGTGTTTTGATCCTTCTGGATTCTATTGGATATCTTTGAGTCTTTTAGATGACAAACATGACAAAGATGACAAAAAGGTTGGGTTTAAGCCAAACTATGCGTATTTATCGAGTACAATGAAAGCATAAATGAAGAGGATATAGCAGGATGTTTTTCTTGGTTATCTTTAAATTGCCTTTTTTCATAAAGCTATATTACAGCAGGTACAAATAATATGAACAATATTATGATGCATTTGTGAACTCCTTTTCATCCAGATGAGTTTAAACAATATAATCTGTAAAATGATAAAAACAAAACAAAAAAAATCCCACCCAAAAAAACCCTTAAAAAAAATAACCTTAAAAACTTAAAAAAAAATACTCCATGCCTCACCTGGAAGGATGTGATAATGCCTCTGCAGCCAAAGCATTGGAAATACAGATGACTTTGTGAATGTGGAGCAATAGGGTTGTCATTCACAAAATCATCATATTTTAAGGAGAGATTGCGGAAGGAAGTGAGATCCCAGGACCTCATTTCTTCCCTAAGTTGAAGTACTATTTTCATTACACTGTCCACTTCCCAAACACTGAAAGCAACTGAGATTCAGTTCATGAACAGTATATTCCAATATGTCATAATCTTGTCTGGAATTGACACAGCCAATAGTCTGTTCTTTAGGGACAATATCTGACTTTACTAAGAGAGAAAAAGCCAGGAGAGTGAATATCTTTGAAATTTCAGTTTACCTTCTTTTGAGGTTACCTGCAATTTCCTTTTTCACATAATAAAAGGCATGTTTCTAACAACTTTTTTGTGGTTTTACTGGATATAAATGTGGCAGAGTTGTTTCCTCAGCACATGGCACAAAGGTCACCCTTGGTCCATTACCTTTTTATTATGGAATCTTGATTACTGCTTGCTGATTTTTTTAACCTTGAACCACATAAATCAGTAATTTTTTCTGAGAACCAAACCATTTAGTAATGCAATGTTGAACATCTGTCTCCACAAAAACTGTAAATTTATTTTTTAAAGAGGTAATTCAGCATAGCTAATTAATATGATTTCATGCCTTTTACTTTTCATCTGTTTGTAGGTTCTAGAGTGTAATGAATTAGTAACTCTTGAAACCCATTGTAAGGAAATAAGCTACTAAATGCAAATAATATTTCTGAATAATAGACTTCTACCTTACAGAAGCATTAAGATGTATTTTTATCATGGAGACCAACAAATTTTTGAGGCTCTGAATTGTGCTGTACATAACCCTGGCACAGCTTCTAGCTGGTATAAATGTAAATGCCCATAGTTACTACAGTGAACCATGTTTCCTCAGCTAATATTTATCTTTACAGCTGTCTTGAATATCAGTTCTCTTTATACCCTCATACCATTAATTGCGTACCAGATTTCCTTAAGAAACATCATAATAGATGAGAAATAAATAGCAAGTGAAAGACCACAACTGAAAGAGTTGTCCAGACTTTTGTAATCAGTAGAGAGAAACATTTCATCACAGGGGCAGTATTTGAAACAAGCTGATAAATCCTGCTGTGAAATCTTTTTTCATTCTTCAGATGATAAGAGACAAGAATGACTACTCCAGATCTACCCCAGGGCCTGAAATGTGGCCAGCTACAGTTAGGTAATGTAGATTTCTCAGTCTTGTTGAGAATCCACCACCCTCAACTCAGTATTGAAAAAGTGTAGCTCTGCACTGGAAGCAGAGAGAGGAACAAGAAACTTTTTTTTTTTTTTTTGCCTCAGTTCTCTGGCCTTAACATTGTTTTTTACTCAGGTTTATTCTACAAAATACATTTGTTTTATTTAAATATCCTTTAAACATGAGAAGACTAATTCCACACATTATTCTTAATTTCTTTCTGACACCATTTGGAGACTACTTCTGAAGTATGATGGTATTTCTAAGGAATCTTGTAATTTCTCCTTATATTATTGTAGGTGTCAGTGTTTTGGTCTTGGCTGGGTTAATGGACTTAGCCATGTCTCCCAATATTCAGGATCGTTAACCTGAATTTGCTGTCTTGTTTTCCCAGAGGTGAGACATCAATTAGATGCATTCTAGTCAGAATAAGAAGGCTATTTAAGGCATTAGCACTTCCTTTCCAAAGTGGGAGCACCTGCTGAGTGCTCAGTGGTAAACGTGAAATGGAGAAAAACCTCAAAATATTTGCTGGGTAGATACTTTGGGTGCCTACCTATCCTGAGCTGTCCATTAAGCTTAACTGCAATTAGAGTGTGAGTAGCTATCACTGTCCTTAATTCGCTAAGAAAACATGAATTCTAATTAGCTTCAGGCAAAATTAGAAGTCTCCCCAGAGGGATTCTAGGTCCACGTGGAAGTTCTCAGTGGGATACAGCCTGAACATCCTCCAGCCTCATAGCAGGAGATGTTAAAGCCTCATAGCAGGGTGGAGATGGAGCTTTATTAAAAACATCTCTTTTAACCCACTGCTGTGTCTTCAGTACCACAAACAACAGCACATGGAGTCCATTTTTTTATAAATTCTGGGTATAGCTTGTAAAAAATCCAAGGGATATTTTATGCTAATAGCAACGTTATGGGCTCTGTCTTCACAAGCTTTACTGAGGCCTAACGTGGCAAAAAATCCCATGGTCTCGGATAGGTGATTTGCCTTTGTAAACTGGGCAAATTAGCTACTCAAATGGCTAATTTAAATTTTCAGATTGTCCATAAAAGCATTCTCACAGCATTATTCTAAATTGTTTTAAGGAGTGGTTATGAATTACTGATGGGGTTTTTTTGTTTAAGATGTTCACCATTTATTTCTTGGTTTGAACTGCACAAAAGCTCTACTTGAGGTTTTGTGATATGATTGTTATGCTAATTTGATAACAGCATCTCTGTTCATTGTTGAGTCACTACCCTTATGCAAAATGCTTAACAATTCTAAGTTTGTCTTACTGAAGAATGCTGAAATCTGTCATTGCTTGGTATTTTAGCTGCAGTGATTTGTGATTTAATGGTTCTCTACATTTAAAGATTCATCGAATGTAGTATTTTATGCTAGTTTTGAAATTAAACTGTTTTCACTTCTTTGGTGAGGTCCAGAGCTCTTCTCTTAATTTTTTATCTTGAAGTATCAGAGCACAGAACTCAGTGCTGGGGTATCCATGGTAGGCTCCATGTGTGTATTTAACTTCTTGAGACACCACAGAGAGGGCGCAAGGCACTTGCACTGCCCATCCCAAGTCACTTCTGCCTCGGAAGGACAAGAAGAAAGCATGTAGAAAAAGTCACCGTGTGAGCAGGACACAGGAAGCAAGCTAAAGAGTGAAGGAGAAGGTGGGAAAGGCAGTGAATTGGCAAGGGAACATGTCTTCTGTAAAGATTACACTTTGTGCTATGACTACTTGATATTTATTCTGTCATCTTCAAAAGAAGTTTTGCACAAAGTCTTCACTCTTCTTAAATGTCAGTTGTTGCAAGTTTAGTAAATAATTTAAATGTCCATCTATTCCTCTTAACTATCCTATTAAACTATTTCTGCTCCTCAGTTTCCTGCATAAGCTGCTGTTTTATGTATTCCTCCTAGTTTTGCAGATATGGGAGGATGTGATGGTGAAGTCACTTGATGTATTTCCTCATTCATCCCATTCTAGTTCTGTTCTTTGTTTTCACTCTCTTCAAAACTTGGACAGGATGATTCTGTTAATTCATTACATCTCTTAACCTAAGCCAATTACACACATAATGATCAAGATCTACTTTTAATGTAGGGTCTCAGATTAAGTCCTTCTTCATCTCCAGAGGTTTTGGATCACTGAAACTTTGGTCTGATGATAGAATTTGGGAGATATTTATGAATCCTGTGACACTTTTATATCATTATTTAGATATGAAGAAAGGGGACAAGTAAATACAAGGGAAGGTGAGGCAGCAAGGCAAGGGAAAGGATGGGAGATTTTTTTCCAACATAATAAATACCTGATAAGAAAGTGAACTTAGTGTTAAAGAGCAAATAGAAAGAGAGAAAGCTAAGAATCAATGATCTGAGGTTTTCCAGAACGCATGTTTGTTTGCAGCTTTTTTTGTTCTGGTCCATGTAATATTTTTAGAAATATTTAGTCCATGGAGTCTAACAGTACTATAAAAGTAATTAATAATAATAATAATACACAACTATAAAAGGGAAAAGTTTTAGAAACCTACAAAGGGGGATGAATTAGATAACCTATCAAGCCGCTGCCAGATCTAGTTTATTCTGTCTGATTTCTTCACCTGGTTAACAGAAAAATGAGTTTAAAAACAAAATTTCAAGAAACTGGTCAATAACTTTTTAGGTCAAGTGCTCTATGAATTGTCAATCTAGACACTCAGATCATTATTTGCTGCTGCACATTTCAAATCTGACCAGCAACAGTTGTCAATAGTTTGTAGGGAAAGATTAACGTTGTACCAGCCAAGGGGAAAACTAATTATTTTCTTACTAGTCTTTCTCTTCTTTTTGTTTTGGACAGAGACTTTGATGTAACACAGTGTTTGGAATGCTTAAGGTAGTCTAGGCAGAGATGGATGAATGAGGCAAGCAAAGGTGGATGATAAATGCAATTTATTTCCTGACCACATATGTCGTACATACTTCTTTAAGATCAGTCTGGCAGTGCCCTAGGTATTTACTATTCATAAGTATATTACTCTGTTGGATGATTGTACTTTTGTTTTCATTCTTCTGTTGGTAAAATTAGAGACTGGTCAAATATGTAGGCAGTATTCAAGGCTTTTGTATAATTTGATAATTGTGCTGTGGCAATGAAAATCCTTTGCAGAATTCTTATAAATACTCACTCAAGTAGTGCTTTTAACTTGGTGAAAAATATCACTTGCTTCAAAACAAATAAAAACTCAGGTCTGTTCTGCTTTTGGGTAGAAAGAACTGATGTAATTGTCATGATTGCAACCCAGAAAAAAAAAATTGCTTCACTAACTCTGGGCCCTCTCTTTCAAGCCATTCTCATTCCCTATTTAGGATGCATAACTTCATAGCCTGCCCTTTATTCAGGGTGCCCTTACTGGCAGAAATGCAACTGGCTACAGAAGTTCTATATTGGTTTTTAAAGGATCTGCAGGACTCAAGGTGAAATGTACAATAAGCTGAAAAGTGACCAGCATCCTTTAAAGGTTATGGGAAAACAACAGGATTATGTGCATGAACAACACCAGAAATTAGTTTTTCATGGATGGAAAATACTTCCCCAGAGGCAAGAGAAACTAAATAATATAGGACAAAATACAGTAATTCTGGAATAAGAACGCATAACCAAATCGTTTCCTTACATGTATTTTTTGTTCAAACCTAATTTATGTTTTGAAGGACTGCCAAAATAGTCCAACTTGTCTCTCCATAAAATTCTGTGTGATTCTTTTTGGAGTGGATGTGGAAAGGGGAGTCAAATGAGGCATGCTATCAGGTAACATATGTAGTTTACAGTGTTTTGAAATTGTGGTGCCTTTATCTGACTAATGGAATTTTGCCAAGTATTGACATTAAAAGCAGGAGGAATTTAAATAAGATTGTCTCCTAGCCTGCCAGAGGATGGTTCTTTATGAGCTCACCCCAAACCTTCAGCCCCAGTATTTTCCTTGAAAAATATTTTGGCTTCCCTCCATCTAAAACTTTTACTGATCCACTGTACTTGGCACATTAATTTTTTCTGATTATTTTGGCAGCCATTAGACTTTGCCTAAGCCTACCATAGGGAAAAAAACAAAGAAAGAAAACATGGGTATGCTTGACATGGGATAATTTGTTCCTTTACTTTTGTATTACTGATAGTAAGTACCACTTCATTTACCATATATAAGGTGTAAGATAAATTTATAAAAAGAGATTATACCTTTTTTATTTATAAAATCTGACCATCTACTTGCTGTTGGATGCTCAGAGCAGTTGTCCCAAGCTATAGTATTAACATCACTAATAGTCTACACAAACTTAATAAAGCTTCCCTGGCACTGAAAGGAGAACTTGAGCTTGAAAGAGCAGTCAGGAAAAGTAAGTAAGTTCAGCTCTTACTTTTCAGGTTTTTCACACAGGAAGAGACTTCTCGTGGCAGGCACAGGAACCACCATCCAGCAAGAACCTTATAGCTAGAAAAAATGGATTTTAATCAAACCAAATACAAAAGGAAATAAGTCCCAAGTAAGGAAAACAATTTAAAAAATTTCAGTATATTTTGATAATATATCTTCTTTTAACAATAGAATGCTATGCAATAAAAATAAACAATAATTAGGTGAAGATCTGGGATGAGAGGACTGGGGAAGAAAGAGCAAATTTGGTGAAAGTCATCTAAAGTTTCCATGGAACTAACTAGAAGGCCCTATAGCAAGATTTAACAAATTTGGTTTCCTAGTCATTGCCAGTAGGTTTGGGATACAGTGCTGTAGTCAACAAATTCTAAAGGGAGCTTTATGCCACAGCTGGGCTGGTAATCCCTCCACAGCAGCCATTCCAAATGCATATAGTATAAAGCATCTCTTGTGCATCCTGCTGATGCGCATGAAACATAAAACAAGATAAGACCAAGAAAGTAAAAGCAGTTTAAGCAAAGCAATCTGTTACTTGTGGCCTGATTTCAAACTGCCTTATTCAAATAGAGAAATTGCAGTTTAAACATCATCAGTGGGGGAACCAATCAAATATATCCTGAAATATGGTGGAAATCAAAATACATTACAGTATGCCAAATTATTTTGAAGGCCACCATTTTCAGCTAGGAGAAGATAGACTATTATTTATGTGCGCGTCAAAAATTGATGTTGATGATACCAGTTTTATGTTATTCACTGAGAAAATAACTCCCTTTGCCAAATTCTATTAAAAAAAATTCCTCCATCTTTAAAGCAATGCTCTTGCCAACAGAAGTTCTAAGTAGGAATTCCACAGTTTAGCCAACTAAGAGCTTTTCTTAGAGAAACCACGGCTTATAATACATTTCTCAGCAATGTCACTTGTAAATTTAGATGGAAGCCAGAAAGTATGAATGAGATCTTAGAATAGCCAGTAGTCCTCGAGGTTAGAGAAATTTTCCTGAAGAGCCAGGTTTATGCATTTTTTGAAACTTAATATTCTAGAGAAAAACACAGCCTGAGTGATGACTTTGATGTGAAACCTTTCCCTCTTCCCTAGTATATTACTTCACCCTGGCTTAGCGAGTTGTTCGGTCTTTAAAGTACTCCCATTGAAACTATTTCGCCCTCATTAAATATTCATTAACTGGTTTTTGGAGAGCTCCTTGCCACACAGCAGACATATTCATTGCTCTGAACCACATAGTGTTAGACCATGAACACTAATGGATGTGCTACAACGCAGATGGGTGTTTACTGGCTTTCTCTCCCCATCCTTACTTTGGAAATTCTCTCTTTTGATGACTTTTCAGGTAGAACAAGAGAATAAAAAAATCTACAGTTAAAACCTCAGAATATTTCTGCGATTCTTTTCCAGCCAGCTGCAGCAAATGCCATCCAAGTTCATTCGCTATTCTAGGGAAGAGTGGCAAAAAATTAGAAAGTGTATTATTCCATCCTTTTGATGATTTTTCAGCAACTTCTGTCATTCAACTTTTTCCAGAAAATACAATAAGATAATGTCTGGTTTATGCATAATAGCCAATTTCCTAACTTTTCCATCTTTTTCTATTGCAGGAAGCTGCAGGAAGATATTGCTTTCTGAGTTTCGGTTCCGGTCTATCCAGATTTGATTGGAGTGCTCTTATTTTGTAAGAGCTGTCTTCTAGAGCAGGCCCACCAGGACATATATGTGGCAGAAATTCTATATCATGTCTCCTGGTGTGTTAGTGTGAGCTTAATCAACTCTGTGTTGTAAATGGTGGGGAAGTTCTGCAAAAAAACAGCAGCAGAAACACAGACAACCAAACTCAGCCAGGGCAACAAAACTGAGATAGGCTTCAAGTATTTGAAATTTGGACTTATGGAACTAAACTGTGAAACTGTTTCCTTTGCTATTTTATGGCTGTAGCTGCTGCATTAGTTACTCACTTTAGAAAATATTACCCTGAATCTCCAAACAGGGTCTCCAGATATTACTGGAATATAAATGAACCCCAATTATTTTGGTGTATATTAATTCTCAAAGAGGATTGCCAAAATGCAGTCATTTTTATTGGTGCTCTGCCAGTGTTGTGGGGTTTTTTTTAGGGTTTAGGGTGGTTTTCTCCTTCTTTTGTGGCTGATGAGTTTCTTAAAGGCAATAAGAAGAAAAGTTATGTGACTGTGATAAGAACTTCTATACTCTGACTGTGGACTAGGCAGTGTGTTTCACTATAAAAAAAAGCAAAGAACTAACCCTATAAAAAATGAGATTATAAGTGATGTCTTGCTCTAGGAAAATAAACACTAAAAAAAGCTTTTGGAGATATTTTCCATGAAGTTATTGTGGATAATTATCAGCACCCTTAAGAAAGCCAAAATATAAAATCTTGGAAAGGTGCACATATTTCATGTTACCAAATGTACTTTGATGTCTCAGTAGGAAATACAATTAACATAACTCAACTTATGAATCATCTTTCAAGTTGTTTATACTTATTTCTTCCTACTCTTTTTTTCCCCTTTAATTATTTATTCAATATTCCCACAGAGGAGTAGATGAGGGGGAAAGAATTATTTATATAATGGAAACCACATACTGCATAATGAAACATTTCATAAATAGCATACACACTCTTGTCCTCCATAAGTGTTCACAAAGAATGGTTTTATCCTCCATGAGGCAGGTTTATCCAAAGTAAACAATGTCCTTCTCTAGGAGTGTTATGTTGACATGTTTGTGAAAAATGCACGCAGCATGCAAGAGAGACATTGCCTGGATTACAAATAAAAGCCAATAAGGATGGATATTTTTACAAGAGATGGGGAAAATGGTTGCATTGAGGGTATAATTCACAGTAAGCTTATTAAATGGAAATCTTTATCTTTAAGAAAAAAATGCAACATGTTGCCATTAATCATTATTTTAAAGGTGGTACTATAATAGCATTATGATAAGTGAACTGTTTGACTTCATTGTAGAACCAGCTGGGAATTTTTAAAAGAAACATTTTTTCATATTCCTGCTTCTCATTGGGAACTAAATCACATAATTCTACATAGTACTTCACTCTGTCATGCGGGTGAATCTATAAAATCTCTTCATCTCATTTCTCTAATATACCCTTTTATTCCACAGTGGCTCACTTGCCCAGCAGTCATGTTCTATGGGTTTGGAAGCGAATTCTTATTTAGGACATATTTTTTTCTAAGGATAATTATTGCTCTGTTATTATTAAGTATAAAATCCTTGAGGAAAGTAGTATTTCTATCTGAAAAGTCATAAGTTAAGGATTGATTAAATCTTTGCACATTTGAAAAAATGTATCTTTGGAATAAAAATGCTTCACAGAGTTGTGTTAATTTTTTAGAAAATACATATCAAACCCATGCAAAATATAAAAATTGTTTTGTCAAAATATGGTCCTTTTTTAAGGACCTTTTATTTTCTTCTTTTTCAACATGATCTCCATGTTGAAACTTTGTATCTTGTGATGGAACATGCAAGACAAATTCAAATAAAATGTTTTGACTGAACAAACCAAAACTTACCCAATCCTTGCCATTCCATTTATGGACTACATAGAATCTCTGAGAGCTTGTTCTTGTAACAGTCATTATTTGCCAGATGGCATTTTAATTCTCCTGCAAGATTTCAGTTAGGTGTATATGCATATGCATTTCCATATGCATTTCTGTTGCATTTAATATATATACTCATAATAATTTAATTTTGGGATGTTTTTTTAATTTTGCTTTCCATATTCTTTTCTGAAAGGATTACCTTTTCACCACTTCCAAGATTATCTTGTTTTGGATAGGCAAAAAAACAATATCAGGGACTCTTACTAGCAAGCTAGGCAGAAATTAGGCGTTCAATCACCTCTGAATGGAGGTGGCTTCACAACAGGACTTCACAAATCTGTTCTTTGTGTCTCGTTTTCTGCAGTTACCCATAGGCAGTGAGCATGTGTTTGCAACTCCTGGTTCCGGCCCAGTCCTCAGCTAACAGCAACTCTCCATGCTGGGACAAATTCAGTCATGAAGTCTTCGCCCTCACTTGCTCCTTAGAATTCCCCTGAAATTCCCTTTCTGAACTTGCTCTCTAGCAAACAGCCACAGAGTACTCCAAATTGTGAGTGATCTGCAGAATCAGGCATCCTGGGATGTGGTTTGTATCATTTGATCCTATGTATCATTTGATTAAATTATTTGTATGCTACAATTGTTAATTTATTTCTAGGCTAAAGTTGTGGTCAGACAGTTCCTTAAAATTAGAATGAAAAAATTGTATCAGTTTATTATGCCACCAATTCTCTGCTCCTCAGAATTGATGTTTAGTCTATTACTTAAAAACTTTGCCCATCTTTGAGAAAATCTAGACATTTGGAGATGCCAAGACATATTAGATACTATTTTGTTCAAATATAGATTATCTTACAACTATTTTTTTCCCTGAAAGTAAACATTCAGAAAGTTTATGGTGGGAGATCTCTTGAGGCATGTAAGCAATACACTTCATGAGATGAATTGGCATAGTTTAAATGAAGAGAAACAAATGTCCCAAGGAGAAATTTTGGAATGGGATCAGAACCCAATCACAGGTTGTTTGGAAGAAACTCCTAATTACTATGGGATTTATGGTTTATCATGGTATAAATTACTATCATTTACTGTCAGAGTAAAAACCTGAGCAAAAAAATAGTAAAAGTACATAATTATAAAATTAAAAAATATGATGAACCCCCAAAGGGATGGAATAAAACGGTTTAGGGTTTTTAACCTAGTCTCCTCACTGAATACAGCATCAGCCTTGTTCCCTCATGCAGGTCACAACAGAAGAGGATTGCACTAAGAAAGTCCCTCACAATGGTTCCTTCTTTGTTTCATGTACAAAAAAGCTAAGATTTCTTAAAGGAATTAAAAGCATGAGAAGCCCATCTGTTAGACAGAAATGCTCATGGTCTGTCCACATGGGAATTAATTCTTCTTGATACAAGCAATCATAAAGCTGTTGTAATTAACAAGATCTTTAGTTAAATTAAAAAGCGAAAACATTCACTTACTACATTATATTTTTACAAGCTGCAGTTTAGAATAATTTCATGTGACATAGCATAAGACTGACTTCAGTGATGCTTTTGATTCTTTTCATTGAAAACTAACATCATTAGGTTTATTACAAAAAAAAGACTAATATCACTCAGTTAAAAGTTAATTTGTTTAATTCTTTTGGGGTTTATTACCTTCTTAAACCATACTTCAGAAAGATATCACATAATGCTAATATCCAATGGATGAACCTTCAAGAAATGATGATGGAATGTACCATGCTGGATGTACTACCCCATGGACATCACTTTTCATATTTTGATATTTCAAAATATAAAGGCTTTTAGAAAAAACAAATCCTTCCCAAGTCAAGTGTATTTCCTTAATAATTTTGAGTAGTCATCTGGGGAAAAAACCCTTAAAAATTAGCTTCAGTTCTTTTCTTTTTCAAATTGAAAGTCTACCCAACCTTAAAAAAACAAAAAATCAAAGTACTGTTATGAAGTGTTGTCATAATGGTTTTCATTTACAGCCAAATGCCCTTTCAAGCTTTGTTTATTACTTTTAAAATCTCTCAAATTGATTGTTTGCTTGTGTGCATACATAGGAATTTCTGTATATAGTTTGGAGGTGTTTTCTGTGGTGGAAGGTTAAACGTTTCCAACATTTTCATGATCTACCATCAGATGTCTTCCAGATCACTACTGCTTCCCAGAGCACAGATTGAGGAATACTGTGTTAAAGGAGACATTTCCTTTTCCCATTGACTGTGGAGGGATTCTGAGGGGATTTGGCACCCCAGGCTAAGGTTAACCTTTGTGGGCACCATCTGTAGTTTAATTTTAGTCACATATTTTGGGGGGTGGTGTTATGTGATCACAAATGATTAACATTTGTGGGTAGGCAGAGCAAACAGGGCTCGTTGTAAGACAGAATACAGCACAGGGGGGCAGTAAAAGCTGTTACACAATACTTGCGCCGTTATTAAGATGTTATTGAGGTCTTCGTGAGACCACAGGTAAAAGTGGCAGAGATGACTGACTAAAGCTGGGAAATTACTACATTTTCTCTTTTAGTGTAAGAAGCACTGTTTGGTTTGTGTTCTTGAACCTCTTCCATTTTGCTTCTGGGGACTCCCTGAGCATCCCCAGGTCTTTGGGAGGGACTATACCAGGGACCTTGGCTGTGAACAGAACCACCCACTAGCGACTGAATTGTCATGTTTCTGATAGAAAAGTGGCATTGTAATGACTACTTTACAATAGCTGTTCTGGGTACTTCCCACAGATAGGGATATTGTAGGGCTGTAATTATGGGGTTTTGGAGCTTACAATTTTTCAGAAAGCTTCCATCTACTGTGCTGGTGCTAGCTTTCAAACCAGATGGATGAGGAACTAAACCAAATACATCTGAATAAATAGAAGCCACAAGCACAAATCTTCCTGCTCTTTCCACAGGATGCTCTAGGAGAGCTTCAAAAGCACAATAGCAGAGCTGGAATTGTATTCAACTCAGTAAAAGTGTCACAGGCCACCAATTATTGTATTAAAATTCAATATCATTTGAAGAAGGAAGTAAATATTTTAAAGTAGGTCTGAGAAGAGGTAAAATTTGCTATTCACAGGGGACTTTTCTCCATTAAATAGGAGGTTATACTCCTTTTACACATGGAGTGGGTTTATTGTGTAACCAAAAGAGAGAACCACTTAAAAACCCAGCATGATATGAGTAAGTGGTCAACAGTTGGCATGTATAACATATTTAATTTTTCTTTCAACATTTTCCCCTCCCCCCCACCCTGGATTTTTATGCTAAGTTCTGAAGTATTCAAACAGTTACTCTGCTGTTTCAAATTCTCACTTCATCTAGTCGGTAGCCAAAAAAGCATGATGTGAACTACCAATATGAAAATTTCAAATAAAACAATGGGTTTGGACTGTGTTTCCATCTCTGTTAGAGCATTAGACGGAAAATGCATTTTTGTAAGTATTTTTAACAGATTTTTCTTACCAAAAAAAGCTTGTATTTTCTTAGGCAGTGTAGTGTGCCATGTACAAAGACATATATATCATCTATACCACAAAACATTTTAAAAATTAATACTTTATATGTATGAGTGTGCAAATTATATTAATCCTTAACTATTATCCATACATGTGTATGTGAGCATGTAACTGACATACAGAATAATATAACAAATTACATAATGTATGGCATACAAATCAGAATTTTTTTATATTAATGGGCTTGACATATTCAAAGTTGTTTAAAAGGAAAAGGAAGGGAAACAACCATTCATTAGTTGCAGAAGAGCTCACCCTAAAGACGTATGAGGAGGCTAAGTATGAAGTGTTGAAGCATAACTCTGCCAGAGTTTATCAGGGTTCAAGTCCTGAGCTACAAAAACAGAGGGAAGAGACAAGCCCAACTGGGCTTCAAGATCCTTAACCAACAACATTGCACTGCTGAAGCTTAGAATGGTTGAGTCATCCTCTATAACTCACTAAGGAAATACCAGGTTTGCCATGATTATGGACATTAAAGCAGGTAAAAAAAGAAAAAAAAACAAATATGATCTTTTGAACTTTTCAGCAAAATACCTGATTGCTGCTGGGCTGCTGTTTCTTCTCATAATGACTTCTGCCTCATCTCTACCCTGTCTAGCTAACATGTCAGAGGCAAGACAGATGGAGCAGGTTATCAGTGGCCAATATGGTCAACATAACATACTCTTTGTATCTATCACCTGACACTACATTTTTGGACTTCTCTGAAATCTAGACTTGTGGTATACCCTAGTTTCAAGACACATAATGTGGGAAAAGTCAATAAATTACTAGAAACCTGATTGCTATTATTTAAACTATCTCAGACTATCTAAAATTTCTAAAATACAAAAAAAAAAAACCAGCCCAGAGTGAATTGCAAAATATTAATGAATGTATATGGCTGTAATATAAGTACAAATTGTATATCTGAAGAGCTTCTGAGCAATTAAAAGAATGGAAAGTTTTATTGTGAGATGATGACAAGAAGGAAAGTGCTATCATTCTGACTCAGCTCGTAGGGAATCTGAAGCCCTAAAACCAAAGGAGAAAGGCAAGCCAGCCTGTAATATTACTTCCATAATTGCTTTTATATGTAGCAAAGCCACATGCTGTTCCATTGACATTATATCATACTCAAAGGTGTTTCATTAGAGGAAAAGAGCTTCCATCTATGAGACACTATTTTCCTAGCTTTAAACACGTGTGCAGCGCATACTTGCATGAGTAGGCTCACTGGTCTTCTTGGTACAATTCATACAGGCCAGGATGGGGTCCTGAGCAGTGATGTTTTCTCCTGTGGGTACTTTTTAAGTGTATTTTATGCATGCTCTAACGATTCACATTTCCACACAATTTTATTCACGCATTTACAGCAAAGGAACAAAGACATGAATTGTTTTGTTTGTTTCAGGTAGGAGAAAATATTTTATTTGAATGACAGAAAAGAAAAAAACAGATTTCTGCCCAGCTTCCTCAGCTAATGTCATTTTGGTTCATATGTGCACATTTAAACTCTATCAATACAAAGATGAAGAAAAACATAATGATTAAGTATTTGTGAAACATAAAGCAGACATATGAAGGAGAGTCATTAAAGACAAAGACAATTAGTCAGACTGAAAAAACAAAACACTGAGATATGTATGTCTAGCCTAGATACATACAGTAGCAGCAGTCTGGAAGTATTTATCCTTGGATTACGTTTTATCTATTAATAACATTTGAAAAATTATTCTTATCCCAAGTTATTTTCAGGAGGCAAATGTGAAAATGTAAAAACTTGCACAGAGTCTCAAATGCAAATTGGAGCTATGGATTGTACTTGAAGAACCCTCCATATGTTGCAGTTTCTGGAATAAGGTAGTTCCTAAGAAATTATATTCCTTAAAATTAAGGGAAAAAAATCCTCTTGTCCATCCTAAACAATAGATAAATTGCAGATTTTTTAATTTTATTTGTTGGGACTAGCTTTGTGTAGAGATGAAGGGTATTTAAAAAGAACAATTACAGACACAGAATAAGCTAAAATGATGTGCCCTAAAAAGGCACTCATAGCTCGATACAGAGCCCATTAAAAACAAGCAGTGTTCTTTCACTCATCTGACTGCACTTTGAATCAGAGCCCTAGCCAAAATCATGCACAGCTGACTGCTGGTAGATTACTTTCTTTTAACTGAATCATATGAAATTGCATGATCAGATTGACAGTGAAAGTATAGTAATGAGTGGTGAGGGAGAAAATCCCACAGGAGTACATAATGTGGCAAGTCACGTTCTTGAAAAGATCAAAACCAAAGGAAAGTGCATAAATCATTAGACAGCCTCAGTTTCAGCTCTGGCTGTTAATGCAGGTTTTATTGCAACTCTTTTCTGTGACTTTCAATAAAATAAAAAAAATCTGCTGAATTATCAGCAGTGTTTGATACATACACTGGCCCCAATACAGAGCACTTTCTGAAGGAAATATGATCACCCCTGAGCAATTTCAACTATTGAATCTTTTACTGCATTTTAAAAGGAAAAAAAAAGTGTTCTATGTAATTCAATCATTTCTCCACTTGCTTTTCCCTTTTTTGCTTTTTTTTTTTGCTTGCTTTAGTGTCAGAGTTTAAAATGTTATTGGTTCCTAAATCAAAAGCATACATATTGTTCATAAGATAGGACACATAAGAGGAAGCCTGCAGATGAAGAACAGTAGCAATATGAAATATATAGCTTTTGCATTAATATTGAGATTTTAGCTTCTTAATCATTGTTTCTATAAACCCATTATCAATACAATAATGAAAATGAGGTAGAGATGTATGCCTTTCAACATCTTTGAGGGAGGGAAAGAATTCTGTTAACCTAAGTATGTTTCCAATCTATTTCTCTGGTAAATTGTCCTCTGCTTTCACATCTGTAGCCTCCATAGAAGGATACTTTCTTTTTGCTGCGTGAGCAGCTTGAACAGAACAGAATATCATCCCTACAGGAAATCTTTGGTGCTTCTCGAGGAACAGACAAGGGAAACACTTACTCATCATAAACAGAGTTGACCTGCCAGCACCATGGGAGCACACAGAAAAGCACTGTCAGCCCCCAAGTGACCCTTTCAGCTTTTTGCTTTACATGGTCAGCTGTCAGCTTCTCAGCAGTGCTGCAGTTAAGGAGCAGGACCAGCAGCGGAATGAATTTGATGGCAAGCCCTGTGAAATGAAGGGTAAAAATTTCTATTATCTTTATTTAGAGACATAACATTACTAAATCCTGAGGAAACAAGTAGTTGTGTGGAACATTTGAGCAAACTGATGTGGTGGAAGGTGTGCCCCTGTGTCAGAGGTGTTGGAACTGTGTGATCTTTAAGGTCCCTTCCAACCCAAACCTTTCTATGATTCTGTGATTTAGAAAGGGACCTATTAAATGTACACAGGTAAATCTCTCCAAATATACATCTCTAGCTATAATAAATAAGCATCAATAAAACCCTTTGAGAAAATTTCCTCTCTTAGCAGCCTTGAGATTTTTTATGTGTAGATTAGTGTGTGCAATTAAATGCAAGGCTAGGATAGGTAAGAGAGTTAAGAGAGGGCCAAGAGCCAACAAGGCTGTTTTACTGATTTATTGAGGGAATCATAGCAGCTAACAACAGCCAGCAGGAAAATAAATGCACAAAACAATTCAGTAGTGAAAGCTACCTCAGATGTAACTGTTTTTCTTCAATGAGCAGGATGAGTTTAATACAACTTTTACAAACCAGAAGGCTAGAGTTTACAGCTGTAGTAAATGACACTGAAATAATATGTACTGGTGAGACAAACATGAGTTTGTCCAGTAACTCTGCTCTCGCTGCTAGAGCCTAAATTAAACCATGTTATTGTTACAGGATGATTTAGCCTCCCTGATCTGGAAAGCTGTTACTGATTTTCATTTAAAGAGGTTGCTAGCAGAAAGACACAAGTGGAAGATTGCTTAAGAGAAGTGAACGGTGTGAGCCAAGTGGTTTTAGCAGAAAATAGTCAGCGTACACACAGTTTATGAGCTGGGGTTTGAACTTGGATAGAAAATCATAGCTGTACACGCTGAAAAAAAGACTGGAATAAAATGTTGTACAGCTTAAACACCTGGATTTCAGCTTAAAATTGCATCATAACCAAAAACATTTTTCAACAGGGGTGCTAGCTGAAAGAGATGTAAGTAGGGAAAATACCTGATTAGACAGCACTTATTCTGTTTAGGAAAGAGATTTTTGGAGGAGATGGGGTCTCATTTGGTGAGTTTTTGTCAAAAAACAGAAAAAAAAATCAAAGATAATTCACTGTGTAGTTTCTCTGTCTCCAGATGGAATAAATAAAATCCATTTGTGCAGTCTTTTAAACTTATGAGAAGGTAAAATAATACATGTATTATTCATAACATTAACCAACCTAACATGTTGCAAACAAATCTTCAAGATTTTCCATTAAGTGATAATAAAAATATGAATACATCTCTAAAACAGTGTGAAATCCCAATTTATTCAGAATGGAGACATTAAATAAGACATAGAAGTACAGTTGTTACAACTGTGACAATCCCAAGACAAAGAAAGAATTGAGTCTGAACTGTTCAACTTTTTTCAAATTTATTTGTTAATCAAATAACACAAATAACCCTTTCTCACATTTATGTTTCATCATTACATTAAAAGTAGCTACCCAACAAAGTGTCAGGGTTTTTCTGATATCAAAATATTATGAGAAATCCACTTTTAATCATGATATAAAATCAACGATTATGTCACCACCTCTACCCCTGTGCTATTATTTCCTCTAATTATTAAAATCACATACCTTACCTGTATTCCAGAAAATGTTTGGAACTGTGAGAAAATCCTACACACAGTCCCAAAATGTTTGTCAGGCAGCAGCCTGATGAAACAAACATTAAGGGCAATTCATTTTGAAATCAGTGTAAAAATGCTTTGGCTTTGGTGACATCAGGAATTCATGCTCTGTATCTCCATTCAATTAATATACAAAATGTTTTGGTTTTTTAAAAAAAGTAGTTGGTGTAAAACTATAGCTGTCATTTCTTTATTTTAACTTGTTTGAATGCAAGGGCATAAGTAGTTTTACTGCAGTGAATGAAGCTCTTCAATTGAATAATTGCAGTTCAAATTTTACAAACAAGTTGGCTTACATAATTACCTTGCAACACTCCTTCAGAATTCAAGAGTGAAAACCAGCTAGAATTGCTAATTTCAAATTAAAGTAAAAAAGCATTCAAAATATAAACATTAAAATGCAAATAATTACATTCAACTTCCAAAGCAAAAGGAATATTTTGTAACTACAGTGAACCCATAGAAAAGCTTATGTAGAAAAAGCAGTAGCTTGCATTTGCCTAAGGATTCAGGTGAACTTAAGTTTCAGTTTCATTGCTTAATCAAAACCTGCTTTTTATGAGGTGATTATTTTTTCAGCACAGGATAAAACCATTACCTAACATATCTAGCATACATAAAGTACTAAGAAAAGCAGCATTTCATTTAACTGATATGTTCATTTTAGTCCAAATACCTGAGTAATGAATAGTTATGAATTTATGACCAGTCTCCTACCACAACAAAAAAAGGTTACTGCACAAGACTGAACTGGTAATTAATTTCCTTCCAGTTTAGTTGCACACTCTGCGCCACACATTGATGCACAACAAATTTGACAGTGTTTCCAGTGGTTACAAATGGGAAACCTTCAGCTTTCTTTTTTTTTTCATTGTGTCTAAAATAAAACAATCCTGTTTAACACAATTAAAAATACATAGTTCTGTTACTTCTCATGACATTTGAATTACTGGAGACATTCTGCTTTCCTCTTCTAATGAGGTGCATTAGTCAAGAGCTAAGGGACCTTTGACCCTAGGATCAAGTGCTTACCCTGCAGGGACTGAACTCAGTATATGGGATTATGGCTTGACAGGAAGCAGCTGGAAGAAATACCTAAGAATTCACACTTAAAAGTAATCCCTGAAAATTGAATGTAGGTATGTGGAAATAACAATTATGTTCTCTAGTGAAGTTGTCTAGTGAAAAGCCTTATAAAAACTTAACTAGGGTTCTGGGACCCCATCAATGGCTGTGCTAGTGAATGAAACAATCAAGCATGTTTAACACTGCACTCAACAGGGACTTAAGTTTTGTGAATGAGCTTAATGTCCAGTTGATTTTATTGCTGACTCTTTTCCTCTGCTAATGATGTCCTGTGTTGCATACTAGTAAAATGCCACAGGGTTTACCCATTATCTAACAGTGAAAAACTAAATTGTTTGTTTGTAAAGGTTTTTCAGAAGAAAGTGGTGACAAATACTTGTAACTCTTTGAGACACATGGATTGATGAATATGTACATGTGGCAGAAGAAGAACATGGCTCACATTTTCTGTGCACAAGAGAAATCAATTAATAAAAACAATAATGGTATTCTGTATATTTAGTAATTTCCATTTAAAATATAAAATATCTAGCTATCTTTTTTGACTTTTTACACTCATATCCATTTATGACTAAAAATATACCATTTTAAAATTCTTAATATCATATCCAACTAGCTTCCAGCAAGATTCTAGTTTGTTATGGACTGATAAAGTAAAAATATCACAATAAAATATTTTTGGCCTAAATTAAAAAATATTAATGACAGAAAATCTTTGAAGAGTTTTAAATTTCTCAGGAGTTTAATTCAAATAAGCATGTGATCTCTATTCAAGTAAAAAATTTCCTCAGGGGAATGAAACTCAGGATCTCTAATCTTTACATAAATTGAGATAAGATGCATCTTGAAACTAATACAATCTTCCCAATCCTTTTTTTTTTTAATTTATTTTTCAGCTTGGACATATTGCTGCCATGACATGGCATCTTTGGGTGTTTTGCTGATGCTATGGAGCAATAAATCCCTCCTGAGCTATTACTACCCAAAGAACTGACCACAAAACGAACATGGTATGTTAGTTAATTTGGTAGATTTTATGTCTGCCTACATTAGTGGTTCATTTACATACAGGTGAACTCAAATGCAAATCAGACTCCTTAAAAAATAATATTACCTTACTGATATCCAAAAGTCACCAAGGATCCTGGGGAGATCCTTCAGTTTTGGACTACACAGCCTTAATCTTCCCTCCAGTTTTGGGGGGAAGAGATGGTGCAAAACCAATCTCTATAAGTCAAGGCAATCAGAAGTCACAGGATAAAATTTGCTTTCTTGCCAGCACATTTTGGTCTTTTGTGTTCAATTGCTGCATGGCTGATGTGAGTATGAGGTTATCTTGACAGCTTCGCTGAATGTTAGATGTGAACACCATGAATCAGTGGTCTTTCTCATGCAAGAGTATATCATTTTTCAGATATTGTTTATACTTTGGAGTTGCCATTTAAAAAATGCAACTGTTTTAAAAACACAATCAGGATTTTGCCACAAATGATAAATTACTATCTAAAGCTAAGTGAACTTGTTCTGTGATAATCCTTTAAGATCAACAGCTGCCTGGCTGTCTGGCTTACACTGGCTAAAGAAAACTAAATACAAATACATATTGTTCATTATTATAATTGCAGACAAAGGAAGCAAATCTGTCCTTCTTTCTGAAAAACAAAATAAATTTGTGGCAAGGAGCATATTTATTTACAATTGCAGCAATCACAAGGATAGTAATAAAATAAACCCTGTAAACAGTGCAATTATTCTGTTTATTGTAAACTTGACATTGCATTTGGAATGAACTCCTGAGAGAGTTCCCTTCCCTTCCACAACTGGTGGGATGGATGTTTCTGCACATAAAATGAAAGCCTCTTTGTGGAGTGCATGTATGTTTGGGTGTGGGTGGGTGTACCTCCGTTCCTGGTACAGAAACAAGCGGGTTAAAAAGCAAAGAATTTAAACTAAGTAAACAAAATGTTCCACAGAAGAAACTCATCCAATAGCTATATTTCATCTGCAAAATAAGACAACTTTAAGTAAAGTTTTTTACTTAAAATAAGCATTACAAGTGTGAGATATTCAGAACATTGACTGCATGAGTATTAAGGCAACCCATTTTTCTTTAGTTGCACCTATATAAATACCAGAGTGTGTAAAAATAACTCAATAAAGAGTGATAGAAAGAAGAAAAACATGATAATAGTTACTAATTATCTTTATTGTCCTCTCAATGTGTGAGGCACAGGTGGGCCAACTGTTCTCAAGAAACAATCAGAGTTCGTAAATATGAAGATCTTGAAAAGAAAGTTAAATGGGCATTTCATCCATCCTTCAGCATTCTCCTCTGAGATACTTTACGTTTCTCCTTGGGTTTCCTGCATCTTTGAATGGGATTCTGATGGTAATCAGTGGGAAGGGACTGTAGTTGCAGGATTGTTTAATGGAAAAAATAACTCAGAATCATTATTGATTCCTTTAGCCTAGAGCAGGCAGCAGCAACCCAGAGGAAGTCAGCATAAGCCAGTCATATTTTCAGAAACCTGCTTTGATCCAGAGGCAGAAGTGCATGAGCTTTTCTACAGCAATCCAATCCCAAGGATAAATATATTAATAATACAGGAACATTTTGAGGGAATTTCTATGTTATTATTTTGTTGTTTGATGGTCCAAGTATCTTAGGCAATTAGAAATGTATATTAAAAACTTATTTTATTCTCTGACACCAACTCATTGACAAGAACCATTAGACAAATCTTAAAAATATCAAAAGATTTTTTTTATTTTGTCTCATGGTTTTCAAAATAAAGCTTCCAAATATTTAGAAATACATATGAATATAATAATTAATTAAATTCTGGAATTGCCACTTCTCCTTTCATTTCTTCTTTTGGTAGACAGATGTGTATATCTTAAAGTCAGATATCACCTCTGTTGATTAGCATGATTGCAAAAATCAGGCAATAGAAACTCAACCAATTGAGATGAGGCCCAAAACCTGTATATAGAAGTTTTAAATCAGGCAATAGAAACTCATCTACTGAGATGAGATCCAAAACCTGTATATAGCAGCTTTCACGAGGTATAGCAGCTTTTAAGAGTGCATTCAAGAATCCACCACATCTGTGAGAAAAATATCCTAGTTGCTATTTGTTTTGTTAAAAACATTTGTATTTCTAGCTAGTGAAATAGAAAGTGTGGAATAATGATGGCTGCAACTTGCAATTATGCTTGAGGCAATGAAATTTTATGGGTGTCACTTAAAAAACCATTATATTTGAGATTGTGTTACTATCCTCAGCAGCTACATCTCTTTGTCTGTGTATTACCAATTGTAAGATTGAGCTCTTAGAGTGTAAAACCTTTAGTACAAGAGCATTCTTCCTCTGTAAGAAGAAAAAAACCCTGATCCCAGTTTCACCGCTCCATGGAAATCCAAATAAAACTACACTCACAACAGGAATAAGGAATAATGAGAAAGATACATTGAAATACTTCAGCAATATTGCAAAAATAAAGAGGGATGCCAACTACTTTGTACTTTACCTTAGTATTCTATATGTCCTTGAAAATTAAGTGTTTCCTCTGTAAATATAAATGAATCAATTTTTCTTCGGTTTTTCATGAATTTTCCCCCCTTGATTTGCCTTTTAGGACTGATGTAAGTGCAGCTGTGGTTTTTTAAGAGGTGTTTATGCCATTTCTTGCACACAGCTCATCCATCACTCCCTGCTCAGATACAGCAAGAATTCAGAATGCAGCCTGACTGGCACAGCCCTTTGCCTTTCATGAAGTGGCTTGGCTGGATCTGGAGCATCGGTGTGTCACCAACAGTGCATTCCTGGGATGAATGTTGTGGTTTCTCCCATCTTCCAGAACATGCCAAAGATCAGAAACACCAATGCTCACTTATGCTGTAGTGAAAGCAGAGATTCATGCTGGAATAACACCATTTCATATACACCACAGGTCATACAGGGGCTCTGTTTCAGGTGTCATCTTTGGTACAAAATATTTTTCTTTGCTCAAACTTATTGTTCCTAACTCTTCCAAAGATAACATTCTCTGCTGAAATATAAACTGTTTTTCTTTAATATACGAGACCATCTCCCTGATTAAATCCTGGATTCAGATATTTAATGAAAAATATATATTCTCAGTTGTTTCCATCTGCTGCTCAACAAGCCAACTAAGTGTGTCCAGAGTGGTGTCTGTGACTGGTTCACTTCCATCAGCTCCTGCTTTGTGCTGATTGGGAGCTACAGTTTTAGTTTGTATCTAAAATGGCAATTCACAAAATTATCCCTTCACCTTTGTGAAGTTTGAAATGTGCATATATATATATATGTATATGTGGTACCAATTTCATACTACCAGTGTGAGGAGACAAATTCTGTCCACTGAAGTTATTGGATATTAAAACCAACCTAGAAGCATTCTACAATGAACAGTACATTTCATGCCTGCATGCTTCATAGCAAGAAAAAGACAAAAATTTATCTGCATTTCCTTCTCTCTTTCTAACCTAGGTTTACATTAGTAGTGAGAAAGAAAAAAAAATAAATAGTAACTAAAATATCTGATCAATTAACAATATAGAATTGAAAAATATAATTTTCATTAATTTGGGATAATTGTGATGATAGCATAATTAAAAATAAATTTAAGGGAAAAAAAAAAAAGAGAAATCACTCTTAAGTTCCTTTGCTATCTAATAACTAGTGGGAAGACTAATGGGTGCACCAGAAACAAGTCAAGGGATGTGTAAGCTACAGATTGTTTTTCTAGGGATGGAATTTCAAGTTTAGTTCAGTACTGGATGAGCTTTATTTCACCTCTGCTCACAAAGGTGACAATTTCATAAGCACACAAATAAGCATTTGGAAGTTAGATTGTCAATGCACCTTGATGTTTTAAACTTACCGACTGGGCCTCAAGTGCTCTCTCCAAAATAGGAAAATCATGGATGGCAGTCTTAAATAGAAAAATATAAGATTTATTTTTTAATAATTCAGAAAAAGTGTAAATTAAAGACAAAGTGTTACAAGAATTTTCTGGTCTCTAGCAAATTTCTGAGTCTGTTGAAGCTCAGACCAAGAAGTCTGGAGTGCAAAATCTAACCCTAAGTGCTCAGGCATAATTCCAGGATACTTATAAATATGCTTGTTGTCACACAGGAAGTGTCTGAACAAAATCTTCTATCTAGATAAGACTAATTAGAAAAATGACAATATTTATGACAAAGTCACAAAAGTAAGTTAGGAAAAAAATCTAGAATGGGGCTTAATTATGTGGCATTTACCTTATTGTGATCTTATCACAGAATGAGTATGGGATAGTGTTTCCTGCATCCACACAGGCAAAGTTGGTGTGCTTTACACTGCTGGTGTGAGCCAGACATCACGAAGTAACCTAAACAGATATCTGTAGAGGAAAGAAAAGTAAAAAATAATCTTCTTTTTTTTTTTTTTTTGAGTGATCAGTTAAGTTAAAAGTAATCAACTGACTCCACATCAAATAAATATTTTTTGTTGTGTTACCATGGTGCTTTTTATCCAAAAGTTCAGAAAGCTGGATTTCTTATATCAACAAACGATAGAGCTTGAGGAGAAAACTCTCTGAGAGACAGGCCTAATATGCCTCTTCCCCAGTTGTTATCTCTGAACAAATGCACTTCAAATAATGATAGTTGTTTCACTGCTGAGCACTAGATGTGTGGCAATACCTTGGAAACTCATTTCAATAGAGGATCTTGCCGAGTTGTTTGTGCATCATCTAAGTTAAGCAGTGAAACGCAATCCACGTTCTCTTGGTCTCAGAGTTAGAGAGCTTTGAAAAATGTTCTAACCAAAAAAAAAAGGGAAAGAGGTAACAGATATTTTATAATGTTCAAAGGAAGAACACCCATAAAAGAAGAGGCTACTACAAAGCTGATTGAGCTATAAATCTGCAAGTAATAACATGACAATTAATTTCAGGGCTTGACAACAAATCATCCTAAGTAGAGGAGAAATGCAAAATCTTTTGCATTTGGCCTGTGGAAAACAATTTAAGCATATAGAATAGCAGACATGACACAGAAAAAAAATAAATATATTGGGATTTTGGGGAGGTTTTACTTTAATTTTAGGATTCAATCTTCTCCATTCTGTATACACCTTAAACATAACTATGTTAAGGAGCATTAAAAACTTCAGGGATATTCTATTCCATATTCCTGAATTTAAGAATTTTAAATTTTTTTCCTAGAGTGCAGTAGAATAAATCTGAGGCCTACTTAATATCTGGCACTAACCTATATAAGTGCTTAGACAATTTCTTTTTGAAAGAAAAGGTAATCACAAGCCAGAATTTGCCTGCATTTTCATGAAGTTTACTTACAGATATTCAGTTCTAATCTCTCGTCTCCAATTGCTTTCTGTCACTTTCTACATAAAGTTTCAGAATATTTCTAAATTTTGAAGAAGAGCTGAACTATATCCATGTCTTGGCTAACTTAGGATTTAAAATTTAACAGAAACATGTGTGTTTGTCCTATAGTATGGAAATGGTTCAACATCATGATTTCAGTATACATGCCACTTGAATTTGTTACCCAAAAAAAACCTTCCTGTAATCCTACCCAGGATTGCCAGCATTCAGCCAATTTACCAGTACTGAGGTTTTTGGTTGTTTGGTATTTTTATCTTGTCAAATATATATTTTTAAATATACTTATATATATATATGTAGATATATATGTCTGTATATAATCCATTACTTCTGCCAGCAGCTCTGCAACAAGTACTACTGTGTTTTCTGTTGCCTCTATCTGGGAAACATAAATATGAAATTACACTGAGGTAATCAGAGGAGAATGAAGCACTAGATGTCTTTCCTGGCACTGACAGCTGGGCATGTCCCTTGCCTTGGTTATGGGTCAGAAAGACAGAAACAGAATTGTCAGACACTCAGCTGGATGCATCAGTGTGAACTGTGAAACTACATATCTCTCCAGCATTTCCCTTAATTCCAGCCAACTTTGTAGACAACTAGTCTTGGAGCGAACCAGGTTGGGCAATTTTGATTTACTGTCTGCCAGAGATATGTTTCTTTATATGGACTTGATCCTATGGGACTTCTTTTTTCCTTTTAGTGTTGCTTTTACATTTTGGGGGTTGTTTCATGAGAAGGTATTTTATGAAGATGGATAGAATCAAAAGACTCTTGTTCCCTTCTTTCATTTATCCTTAACTGTCGGATCTCAAGATCTCAGTCCTGAGATGCTGAGCCACCGAGACCACCTTGGGGGGCTCGGGAGTCCTGGAATGTTGCCAGAAGTGTCTGGTAGCTGGACTTTAACCCTACACAGGAGACGACAAGGATGAGGGCTTCACAGGGTGAATGGCGAAAAGATTAGCTAATTAGAGGGTGAGACACAGGGTTTAGGATTTATGTACAGGGGGGTTTGGAGGAGTAAGATGGAGGAATTGGGTGTGTCCTGCCCTCCTTCTTCTTCCTCTTCTCCTCCATCTTCTTTGGCCACGGTGGCACCTTTGGATTGGTTATTACTGAGAGTGCACCGAGTTATAAGAATAGATGGTATTGGGGAAAAATGATAAATATTGTACACGTAACAATGGGTATAAAGATACGTGGTGGTCCGGGGGACGGCACAGTGTGCCCATGGCTGACTGCTGAGCAGATCTCTGTTCGGCTGAAAGAACATCTTTTAGATAAACAATTAATAAACATAAAAACCGAAAGAAGAACTGAAGCCTCTTCTCGTCCTTCGATACGCGGGCTGCCCCAAGGCCACCCCGGGCCTTTCCAGGCCCCTCAAACAGCCGAGATAAACCGGACACTTAACTTTCTTTACTCATCTTTTGTTAGGGGTTTTATTACACATTAACTAGATTTTTGCCTCTAAATAAATACTTATTTAAGAAAAAAAAGCACAAAAATAAATCTTTGGGCAATTATTTACTGTCTAAATCTGTATCATTTCCCTTACCTCTCTTCACATAGATTGTTGATTTCACACAATCAAATTAGAAATGCAAAGATTCCCTCTGTTCCAGTTGAGTTGTATTTAACACATAGACTTGAGAAAAAATGTTGAAGTTATTACTGCTGCTTCTGATCATCTGAGCACAGCTTGGGGCCTGCCTGCCTATGACATAAATTAAAATAGTCTGAAGATCTCTGTGGAGCTGACAGTAGTAACCTTAAATAACTTCCTCCACTGTTGTTGCAAAAGAGAGACAGCCTCCTTGATCAGCTTTGTGTTGACTAGAAAGTCACCTTACTTCAAAGGCCAGGCATGGGAAGATTGCTGTAAATCACTGCAGCAGCTGAAAGGAGGTGTATGAAAAGACAAACTTGTAAATTTTCTAAAGCTATACCTTCTATAATTATTCTTACACGTATATGCCACTCAATATATGTATCTGAATCACAGTTTCAGGGAGAAAAACCTTTCTAGTTTGCTAGCAATGTCTAGATTTGTTGATCTGGATTCCTGGTTTATGATTTTCTCACAGCATATATCATCTACTATATGACAGGTTCTCAACTACAACCAGAACTTTATCTGTGTAGGTACATTTATTTTCCTTGAAACACACAAAGATCCTCTTTCTCCCACCTTTCTTGATCAAACTGAGATGTCTGAGCAAAGAAAGCAGGGGAAAAGTCATCAGAAGACTTAAGGGTATCTTCAGTTTTGGCATAAGGCAACATTTCTGAGAACAAATAACTTGTTCCTGACCCAGTGCTGGAACCCCAACCTCTTGTCTGCTATGTGTCTTCTATACTTGGTTCTACTAGCAAGTTTTTTAACCTTTGACTAGTTTCCCCTAGCTGGGAAACGGAAGATATATAAACAAAGATAGACTGGATGATCAAATGTACAGCTATAGTGCATAATCTTAAGTATTCAGTCTACATATGAAAAGCTGTATTTCACCTGTCCGTAGGTGAGGCAGTAGTTTTTGTAAGACCCCTTCTTTTGCTGTGAGACACTGACAAAACAAGTGTATGTTATTGCTTGAGGGGACTCTGAGAGGTAAGAAATCATAAAATGAATCTAACAACATAATAGTGTCATGTGCATTATTGCAAGAGTCAAAGCACAGGATCAAAGGCTCAGGAAAAAACAAAGTTTGACAAAAAAGAATCAGTTGGGAGTAAGGGTCACAGCCAAACAGGAACAAAGGAATAAAGAGCAGAAGAAAACATCTGTAAGCCTTGCTTGTGGGGAGGGAGAAGGAAGTAGGAAGAGGGAGGAACCTTTCCACATACTTGCCCTCAGAGGTTTACATACATTTGTGTACTCCAAATTGTTTGAACCTGATTTATAAAATAGTTAAAATAGTTGCATTTCAGAGATAATGAACATCACAGATGACCTCTCCAGAGGGATTTCCCGTCTCTTTATAGATAGGGAAAGAGAACTTGCTCGACGCCAGAACATAAAGACCCTTAGGAGCTTTAAACACCTAACTCTCATAACTTTTGTGGGATATGTTATATATGTGCAGAGCTGTGAAAGTCTTCTTTTTTCCTTTCTAGCTTCTCATGAGAAGGCACAATCTCTGTGTGTGGCTCTACAAAATAGAGAGGGAGAACTAGAAAAGAGAGATCCATGTGGAGTGAACAGCAGCAGACTTGCTGTTACACCTGGTACAGGTTCAGAGCAACGTGTTCCAACCTGGAAAATGACTGAGCACTCAGACAGAGACAGCACAGAGTTCACCTTATTGCCTTAGTGCCCATAATCATCTTGGGATGGCCTGCAAAAAACCACTGCAAACCTAGGGACACCTTAATTGGTACTAGTAGTCACTCCTGCAACCACCTTTCCTTCTCATGACTTCTAGCCAGAAAGATACCTTCTATTTAGTAAATCCATGGTAAGGCTTCAATAAAACCACTGCTTTCATAAAACTAACTTCAGATGAGCAAGGCCAACTTTCCTAGGCTTCCTCTATAGCCAGTGATGTGAAAAATGTTGGTTAGGAGTTTTCTTTAATATTTGTGTTTAGTGTCTAAGGAGAGGGTCACTTTCCATTAATATGAAAGTTCTCTGCGCAGAAATATTTTTTTATCAATGTAGAATATTGCTGCTTCCTTATCTTGCCACACTCATTTCCTGCAGAAGATGCTACATTGGTACATCTCTGTGGACAGGAGTTAGAAGATATTATACAACTCACCTTTTACCCCTTTGCATTTGTTAATGCATCAGGGAAACATCCTTTACATCTGTTCTCATACACAAGCAGTTAGGATACACAGAAAATGTTTAGCAGGTAGAAATAGGGCAGAAAATATTCCATGAAAGGAACTGTTCTTAACACTCCCTCTTGCATGATTGATATGGTTTTTTTCAGTGTGTTTTTTGCTACTTATAACATTTACTTTTATATATTTTTGTTCAACTGCTCCTGAGATAATACTATACTTCTATTTATGACTAATGTGCTATTTAAAGTAGTGCCATTTACTCAGCAAAGGCCTGGTTCTGCAGTATTCTCACCCCTGTAAATTTTTGGACTAGTTTAATTCCTCACTATATGAGTCTTCTGCAATGCAAATACTCATCAATGCTTTCAATAGTTTCCAGTGTTTTGTAAACAAAGGTGAAAGAGTAAAACCAGGAGATGATCTTTCAAAGATGTGACATTAAACACAAAATAAGAAAGACCTTTTCTTCAGACTCTGACTCAGACTTGTGAAACTTGTTTTCCATCCAACACAGCATAAATGGGAGTTAGATGTGGTCATCAAAGTAATAATGAAAGAGTAAACTACCCGCTGAAATTGGGGAACATTTTTTTCTAACTGGGACTGATGAACTTTTTTTGAGAAACAATGAAAAAAAGTTTCATACTGGGAAAGACTGAAAAGTGAAACACATTTGTCATGGGCAGTGGAAGACATTTTTTAATCCCTTGAAAACTGTATCTTCAGTTTGATGACTGCACAACATCTTACCAAATTTCTTTGGACCCAGATACAATTTGATTTTTGTAATGTGTTGCCATTGTCTAAGGGCCAAATTCCCACCCAGATGCTCAGTGACTCCCCATCTCAGCAAGAAGTGAGGAGAAACTAGAATTAAAAGCTTTCACATTGAGATAAAGACAGGTAGATCACTTACCCATTACTGTGCTGGGCAAAACTAGCTCAGCTTGGGGAAGACTAATTTAAAGTTAAAACTTTGCCTAATTGACTAAATTTTACTAATTTTAAAGTTAAAATAGATTAGGGTAGTGAGAAGTAAAGGCAAACACTAAACTCCCCAGTCTCCCAGGCTCAGCTTTGCTCCTTCACTCCCAACTCCTCTAGAGGCCCCAACAGTGGCACAGGGCAGATGAGGAGGTGAGGGTCAATCTGTAATAATTCCTCTCTTCTGCTCCTTCCCTATCACACCTTACTCTGGTCCAGCATGGATTCCTCTGCTGGAGTTTCAGCTCCTGCAGCATCTCTGCCCAGCTCATTGCTCAGACTGCAATGGATAGCTGCTCTGGTGCCCAGAGAATCTCCACTTCCATACCCTCTTTCTCCTCTTCCCCTGATTGTGGTGTTCCCTCAATCGTTCTTCAGTCTTTTGTTACCTCATCCTCCTCTCTCTGTTCAGGAATTTGGCCTTTTCCCAAGTGTTTTCTCAGAGGCACCACCAGTTTCACTGCTGGGCTCAGCTGTGCTGTGCAAAGGGTTTGGTACAAGGGAGACGCTGCTCTCCTCCCACAGAGGTCTCCTCTGCAGCCCCCCACTACCAGCCAATGCATGTCTACACACAACACAACTTTTAGCATGACAAGGGGCCAAAATCAAAGTCCAATGGCTGGTACTCAAGTCTGAGAATCAGCACTACGACATTGAGATTTTGTCTTTGTTAATAACATGCACCAAGTGTTCTCATCAAAGCAAGATCCAACTACCAATGAGTCACTGCTTCCACCCAGAACTTGCAACTACTTGCACGACTGATCTGAAGCCTCTTCAGAGTCTGAGAAATAGAAACCATATTTCATGGAAGACAAAGTCAAAAATGAAAATTAGTCTCTGAAATTGAATACAAGTCCCACTTCGTAAATGTTTCAGATTCATGTGGTTTTGTCTGAACAACAGTTCACTGTAAATACCACCTATTTGGAAAAGCCACATAGTTTCAATTTCTGCATTTTAATATCTTTCGTAAACCTTTCTGCAGAGAATTTGACTTACTGTTTGAAATATACACAGAGAAATTCAAACAAAAACATTTCACGGCAGTTAAAATATGTACCTGTATATTTGGAATATATCAACAACATACTGTGTCATGTTGTCTTTGAATAGTCTAACATGGAGATGCAGTCTGGATATCCTTAATCATGGTAACACTGTTTTGTAAATATTTTGTATATATTAACATATTTATTGACATAAATATGTTAATAAATATTAAATCCTGTGTAATGCATATATGGAAAACAGGCTTTTTGAGACATGCAGGGTCATTTCTGCATTGCAAATCCTCTCTCACAGGTAGAATTATCACTAACCTCTGCTTTTCATGACAACAGGCTTAGCTTCATCTTCTACTTGAAAAATTATAATAATTTTTGTCCAAACATCCTTGCAATAAGCTGCCAGATATATTAGGGAAACATGTCATTTTATTAACTTCTACTGAAGCTCAAGAAACCACCACGGAAGGGTAAAAGGAGAGCAAACATGAATGAGAATTATTTTTATGATCTAGCAAGCTGACTCTTATCTTAAGTCCCCATCCTGTTCCACCAATATTTGCCAGATTCTTCAAGCATTCATTGGAACAAAAATTTTGGAGTTTTGTAATACTTCACCGAGCAAAATTGCCTTTGATGGCCTTGAGTTAAATGATGGCTTTGTCATGCCTCCTCATGAGGTTTTCAGTGTTAAAGAAAGGTTTCTCTGCATCAGTTTAAGTCCTGTGCCAAGAGACAGAAAGCCACTTCTTACCTCCTGTGATCCAAGCAAAGTAAAACTCATTGGGCAAATTCTCAAGGGAGAAGGAATTAAAACAGGTCAAGTACAGATAGGATGGTTTCTAATTCCATCTTGGAAAATCTTATTTGTGTTATTTATTTAGAAAGGTGAGAGGACAATACAGATGATGTATCTGTGGAATAAATCAGAAGTGTGATAACTGGGAACTTTACTTAAAATTCAAAGAAAAGTTAAAGTGATGCATCACAACTACTAAAGCTAACAGAAAATCTGTTGTGTTCTGTGATGTGCAAAAGCAATCTGTTCTATTTGAATAGCATACTTAAAACCAAAAACCCTTAGTCATCTGACAATATATATTTCATATAACTCTTCCTTTTCCACCATATTTAGCGTATAATATTTTTTTTTCATATGTTTATCTGTCAAGGCTGCATATAGAGGATCTTCTCAGGAGATATTTCTGCAATAATGATGGAATCAAGTCTTTTTCCCCATGCCTCCTGAACTTTGCAGAAGAGCAGCTGATAGACAAATAACTAACCAGATCCAGAGAGGTGTCAATTTCTTCTCCTCCAGGATTCACAGGGAAAAATATATAACCTGTGCTTAATTTCCTTCTACCATGATTTTCCCACTACCAATATATTTGTGACTAGAGTTTGATATTAGTAAAAGCTAGATGCTGACAGCACTTCTGTGGTAAACACGACATGGAAGAAGTCTTTGAGTATGAATCCCATACTACACAGCATCAGTAACAACAAAAAGAGCACACACTTAAGTGTAAAAAAATGTTTCCCAATACATGAAAACCATATCAAGGCTGCAGGCTGAAAAAGGTGTAGACCAATGAAAAGAGGGATGTAGCTGAGAAAATTGAATCAACATAGCTTTAAAAAAGACTAGTCTATGACAGTCAGGTAGTTGAATAGATGGAGAATATCAAATGGGAAGGGAATATGCAAGTTTTCTTCGGAATTTGAACTAAAAGTGAGGAAGCAGAAGAAGCCATAAATCTGTTGACCTACAAAAATAATTTTACAGAGGTTTTTTTTGCCAATCATTCTGCATAAAATTATGGACAGTTTCTGCTTTGAGATGTCACAAGCGGAACATTCAGGAAAATAAATTACACTAGATAACTTTTGTACGAATCCATAACATCATACAAAACCAAGGAAGACAACTTAAAGAACTCATTTTTGAGTTAAACAAATCATTGCATGGGAGAGCTCTTACACTATATCAGGGCTATGTAAAAGGAGCACTCAAGTTGTCATGCAACAACTTGCTAACATCCATGAAACAGAGACAACAGTCGAGAGCCAGCACACATATTAAAAAAAGGAAAGCAGAGATTTATAAAGCCTTGAAAAGTTAAAACAAGCTTGATTTTGCTTTGACATACTAGAGGAATGCAATAGAACTATTTTATATAAAAACAAAGAGCTCTAAAGTCAAACTGGAAAGTAGCAGCAACACTTTAAATATGCATATTGGATGCCAAAAAGGAATGGAGGTGGAGAAGTTAAAATAAATAAAATGTCTTCTGTAGCAAGCTATTTCAGTTTATAGAATTCTTGCCTCTGACAACTTCCCAAGGACCCCCATCTGAATACTGACACATAGAATAAATAGCAAATAGCCCTTGTTATCCTGGGCTGTGGTTTATAGCAGAATCAATAAAACTAAAGGACAATGGAAATGCCATTACCCCATTAGTCCACAGGACCAAATTCAACAGCCAAATATCCTCTTTGCAAACATCCTAATGAATTTTCAGGCCAATCAAAACTGTGAGGGTTGATTTCAGGATGAATTAGTTTTTAGAGAAATTTTGAGACCTTCCACTAAGTGTCACCTATTTTGGATGTTTATTGTCTGGTGCTGAAGTGAAGAGAGGGACAGATTTGTTTTTGTTTCATTTAAGGCAGATAATAAACCATGTTTTCTTCTTTTAAAAAGAGATAAATTTCTTCCCAGGGTAATAAAAATTCTCTGTGAACTTTGATCTTCCTCTTAGAGAGTGTAAACAAATGCATGCTTATAAAAATGTGAGTCAAGATAGAGTTATACAGTAGGACTCAGTCACTGGTTCTTTGCTGCAATCTTTCCCTTTTTTCTGTAAATTGTATATTTTCACTAAAAGTGTGCTGGGTACAGGGCCCAAGATCCTTCCTTACACTTCTGTAAATCAGAGTGGAGAAGTGATTATAAAAGTAGGAAACTAATAACAGAATTATGTGCCTCATCTCCATCTTTGACTCAGGCGCACCTCGCATACACACACACACAGAGAGGTGCATGAATAGTGAATAATTGCTATAAGAAGCAAGCAAGTGGCCGTCTCTCTTTTCTCAGTCTAACAGCAGAAGACCTTGGGAACTTGGCCTACAGGAAAATAAGGCATAAATCTGCTATGCAGCTATGAATATATGCACTATAATGCCTTTTAAGGATTTGGGAAATTCTTTTCATTGTTCTGACCTCAAGAGGGTCAGAATTGTTATCTCCTGGCAATGGAACAAGACTGTGGTCTTGGGTTTTGAACAAAAAAGAGCTTCTACGATGAAGCAGACAAGACTTGGACAGCATAGATTTCTCCTGACCTAAAATATGTATCAAGCTCTTGGCTATTCACATAAGGCTCACTTAATGATGGGGACTCCTGGAAGTTTTTGGAAATTTCATGGCTTGAAGGCCTCCACCTATAGTCTATTAAATTTCTGATATGAAAAGAGCTCCTTCTCACTATTATTCTAAGGCAATATCAACAAAGAATAAAATAAAAAATTATCACTTATACAGACTTATTTCTGTAGTCTTTGAAGGAAGTAACTGCATCTGCAACTGCATCTCTGTTTGGATACATGCCACAGGAAAAGTGAGTCAGAAAAACCTGAATATTCTGGTCAGTCCCCTTCTGCAAATGTTCTGTGATTCTCTTTTTGTAGACATAGAGGAGATAAGACAATCAGCTCTGCTGGCATGACTAAGATTGATATAGATGGGGATGTAAGTCCCAGAATTCATAGAAAATCTTTTTTTTTAATTGTACATGTAGTTTACATATCTAGTGAGAGTTTATCATGCAACCACCCCATTGGACTAGTGCAGAACATTCTCTTTCCATACAGCAGAGTTATATTTGAGCCACTGAATGTCCTCATTTTTTCTTCCCTTCTTATGGTCATTGGACAGAACAAATAGGTTTGAGCACTTTTGTTACCACGACGCTTTTGTTACCACTGAAAGATTTTTCTCACTTAAAAAGCATACATGGCACAGACTTGGGAGGAGGAGAGATAAAATTCCTACCTGGAGTTTAAATATCCTGTTAAAGAAAGAAACTTTATAGATATTTAGTAGGAGCATCATCTGATCTAAATAACTTTGTAGCAAATTATTGACTCTTTGTTTTCCTTTTCTGACGCTGGAAATAAAATAGACCCACACTGAATTGCTTTTGTTATTCTGCTAGTGTTCTGGTAGGTAGATGCCATTCAGTTTGCTATTGGACACTATCACCCTGCTGCTTATATGAACAACAATCCAACAATGGCAAATTGAAGTATAAATATGTTCTTTGATACATATCTAAACTGGAAATGAAGATTAATTTGGATAGTGATTAGCAACTTTTACCAAGAATGAGAAAGCAAGGTGGGTGGACATATTTCTGTTCAGCCTCTAGGGAGGGAAGTAACCCTAGGCTATCCCAGTGTTTCTAGGTCCATCTGTGATATCTCTCAGCACTCTATATTTCAGGAAGTCAGCCTGTTTATGAAGTTATTGTAAGGTAGCAGCGGGCATAAGTAAAACACTGCTAATATAGTACTTGGCCAAAAGTAGCCTCCCCTGTAGGAGTTTGTTTATAAATTGCTTTGGTCCACTTGACAAGGTCAAATCCATTCTCTTAATGATGAATCTCATCTGTTCTGGTGCAGAAAGAAATGTTTTCTTTCACTTCTACGTGTGGTAAGAGCTCATTCATCTCTGTATGTTCTAAAGGGAAATCTAGCTACATCAGAGAGAGAAGGAGTATTCAGAGGGCAACTGATGGCCAGGAAGATATATTGAATTCACTTTCCTGGGACAGACATTCAAATGGTAACAAGTGATAGAAAACAGCTCTATATTTCAGCATGATGTGTGCTCTCTCTCTTATGATTAAACCCCCTGTGGGCCATCTGCATTTAATGGGTTAGAACTACTTTGTAGCTGCAGTTTTTTCCTTCCATGGCTCTTATTTATTTGAGATGAGACCAAACTGCACTCTAAAAGTGCAGCATGTAGGAAACACTGCCAAAAGAATGAGAACAAAAAGGCAAATTTATGGGCCAGTGTTGTTTTAAGCATTTAACAGTATAAATAGAAAGTGTAGATAAATGTGGACATGTAAGCAGCTCTGTTTATCTCAGTTACATTATTTGCCCAAATTCCAGAAGAGAATTAGTCAAATGTGTTTATACAAGTATTAATGCCTCTGCACTAATGATTTAGCATATGCATAGAACTGTTTTCACACTAAAACAGTCTCCTTAATACACAACTCCCTAAAAAAAAAAAAGCATTGCTCAGTCTATCCTGGTCTCTCTAATTCTGCAAAAAAAATCAGACACAAATATGGAAACCATTGTGGTAAATTGGATGTAAACCACTGATTTAATAATTTCTGTATTTTAAAAATAGATGAATGGACTACCTTATAAAAAAAAAGTCATATGAACTGAGTAATGTTGTTCCAGGACAATTCAATTTATCATAGTAAATTTATTAAGTGTTTATTAGGGATCACATCCTACTCCCAAGTGAGATCACTGGCAAGATTCCTGTTAACTTCAATTAGGATTTGATCATAAGGGGATTTTTGAGTAAAGAAAATTTCATTCCTCCTTGCCAACACTGATTTTTCTGGCTCTAAATATTCAGTAAACTGCCCTCCAATGAGTGTATTTTCCTCTTTGCTCATTGTATATACTACTTAAGCATTTGCTAAATAATACTCAGTAACTGATCTCTATCCCAGACATTTTTCTAACAGACCTCCAAAATCATTTAGTATTTTATTTACCCTATGTATTTAAGTAATATCATACATGTTTTTCCATATATAAATATGTATTTCATTATATACTAAAATGTTTATAACAAGTAATGAGGAAAATAATTTTTATTACACTAGAAGAACAGTTGTTTCTTCAATATCACTTTGAAAGAAAAATACAATTAACATGTTTTATATTCTTATTGTCCATTAAAGATCTCAGCTGTTTTCCATTTTAATGATTAAACCAAAATCATTTCAGTAAACACACCTGAGAAAATAGAGGCTTACAAAGATTCAGCTACTTCTGTCTGTCTTTGAACATGCTGTTTGACAAGGCTTCATTTTAATGATATCCTTTTCTTCTTTGATGGACAAAAATATTATGAAAGTGTTAACTGGGACTTTATCCCACCTAAAAGCAGTTTGTTAATTATAATCACACTCTGTTCAACCAAAACCAAGCAAATTAAGGTTTTGGGTTTTAATGAAAAAAGATTATACACAACTCAGTCATTCCTCTCCATAACAATAAAGTGCTCAGTCACAGAAGAGTAATAGTATAAAAATTATTTTTTTTGTAATTACCAAATTACAAAGACTTTGTCTAACTGTAATGATAGTGAGACTAAAGTAAATTCCAGTCACTACATATAAATGGATTTTCTCACAATAGTATGAGGCAGGAGGATAAAGCCTATTTCAATTCTCATAATTATTTTCATAATTAGAGAGTGCAGAACCCAGCTTCTGAGAGATGAAGCAGACAGCTATTAGATTATGGAGGGTTGCTGTAGTTAAAACTAGAGCATAGAAAAGCACTCCTGTAACATCATCTTGTGAACCATCAAGTTCCACTCTATAAGCCTGCCAGAAATTATTTTTGACCTGATCCCATAACCTACAATTTTGAAATAATGTTTTCCATGCTAACATCAATTACTTTAACCAGTATTATTTCCTATACATTGATGTATTTATTAGTCTAGTGCACTAGTTATTCCTGTGGGAATAATCACTGTTATGAAGTTGGGCAGTATGAGTCAAGCTGAAGTTGAGCTGTTGAATGTGAAACCTCACAAGTATAAAGGCTCACAAACCCCTTTGAGGCAATAATAGATTTTGAAGATTTTCCTACTTGGTTTTGTCTTTTTTTCTTTATATTATATGTCTTTTTTGGACTGTTTGAAAAGATTTGATGAGGAATTATGTAATTTTTATGCTGTTATTTAAACAGATCAAATACAACTGGCAGGAACAAGCCAATATTTCAAATCTATTTTATGTGGTAGTGTTCTGATATATTCCTTTATTTGCATGCCACAGCCATACCAGTCTTTGTGAGCGTGTGGTGCTTTAGGAGTTTTGTGGACTCACTGTTTGAACCATCACTATGCTTTTGTTTTAATGTTCTGTCCTCCTGTTGCTTCAAAAATGAAGAGAAAAAAAATCTTGAAATTCACGATTAGAGATGTTTCTTCATAAAACTACTCTTGATTTCACAGTATGTATTTATTGCCAATGCCAGTCATACACCTACCAACCCTACATGTTCAAGACTTACTCTTGATTCTTAATATTCCTCCTTAAACCCATACTGGAAAGGTGGCAGTAGAATGAGCCTTATGTTGCCAGGTCCTGGTGAGATTCAGGAGGAGTGGTTTAGGCAAAGAGGAAAGGGAGGTTTTCACTGGGTTTAGGTTTTCCCCTTACTCCAGCATTGTTCTCTGACGCTCTTCTCAGAAGATTATTCTGTTCCCAGCCATCATACTCCCGTTCACTGCACACTACTTCATCATGCTAATGCTAGCCAAATCTAAAAAGATCACTGCAGGTGAATAAGATGCATGCATTCTGGGAATGAGTGAGGAATTGTTATTTAGATAGGAAAGTGCTGTGGGAATGTGTTGGGTTTTGGCTGGGGTAGAGTTAACTTTCCTCAAGGTGGCTGCTGTGGCTCTGTGTTTTGGATTTGTGCTGGACAGAGTTGATAACATAGAGATGGGTTTGTTACTACTGAGCAGGGCTTACATGGAGCCAAAGCCTTTTCTGCTTTTCCTACTGCTACCTTGGCATGGAGGTTGGGGAGCCTGGTAGCCCCAACAGACCAAAGGGATGTGCCCTACAATGTGGCTTCATGGGCAGTATCTAAGGTGGGGGCAAGATGGGGGGACATTTGGAGTGATGGCCTTTGTCTTTTGAAGTCACTGTTACTGTGATGGGGCCCTGCTCTCCTGGAGAGGGCTGAACACCTGGCTGCTCACGGAAAAAAGTGAATTATTTCCTTGTTTTTCTTTGCTTGTGTGCATGGCATTTGCTTTCCCTATTAAACTGTCTTTATCTGAACCCACGAGTTTTCCAGCTTTCACCCTTCTGGTTCTCTCCCCAGTCTCTCTGGTGTGGGAGTGAGTGAGCAGCTGTGTGGGGCTTGGCTGCTGGCTGGGTTTAAACCACTACAGGGAAGAAATGCTTCTTAGAGAAAGAGCTCCCCCCAAAAATATTTTGAGACTAAGAAAAATAACTGGTTTCAATGGATTCTAACTCGGATCAGCCTGACTTAACTCTGATTTTGAAATAGCACAGATATGTAGAAATTTATCAACGAAACAACCTTTGTAATTTTGGAAAAAAAGCCTGTAATATTTTATTGTTTGCAAAAAAAATTTTACTTCTATTATGCTAAACTATCTCATTAAATGCACAATTTAGGTTATAGTTGTTGAATTTTATACTTCAGGGCCTTACGATAAAGTTCAAAGTCAAAAAAAAATGCCTTTAACATATTGAACTGGATTTTTTCAACACTTTTTGTACAAAATATTATGACAGTAAAGAAGTGAAATGAGAAATATATCTCATTCAAGCTTATTCTCAGCAACAGAAGATGCTTTCATTGATATGTTCCGGTGGTATGTAACACTCTTAAACTGTAGGCTGAATTTTTGTCAAACTTTTCTGACCGTCTTGGTCATAAGAAGGCTATCTTTAGCTGCTAAATGCAGTGTTGCCAATCACTTACAAGTCTGAAAAAATCACAATATAAATAAATTTACATTTAATAAGTAAATTTACATTTGTTCAGAAATTTTTTAAAACACTGGCTTAAGATTTTCAAAATGTTGATGAATCAATCACAGGAGAAAACACAGAGCATCAATAATTAGAACAATATTTCACTTTCTCTTTTAACAGGATAGGGACTCTTTTCCCAAAAGTTCTATAAATTTACTTCTCAGCATAGCATGATGATCACATATCTCAAACATTACTTAACATGCCTGGCAGGAAGGCTATGTAAATCACCTCCTTTTGTTTTTAGTGCATTTTCCACATGTTCAAGAAGCAGTGAAAAGATTCGTTGCTCAAGAAATCATTAAGTGATAAAATCAAAGCACAAGAACACAAATCCTGTCAAATGTGGGAGTATAATCCAGTAGAAAATAAAATCATATCCCTTTCATAGAAATTTAAATTATTTACGTATATTGAAATGTCTCTTTCCTAGAATTTTCTTAGAAAAAGAGAACACTACAAATAGTCCTGTCGGGTCTCTTTGCACTATTTGTGGCATAAGGAGCTACTCATCTTGTTTAAAAATCTGAGTCTGGCCTTTAGCCAGCATGGGCCAGATCCTGCCATCCTTAGTAGAGCTGAATAGTACCTTAAGCTGGGCCTGATTATGAACCGATTACTCATGTTGTGCTGAGAGGCTTTTTTTTTTGCATGAATGGGGCCATTGTGAATAAACATTTACAAGTGATTCACAATTTGGCCTATGTGAGTAGCCTCACTCCCATCAATGCCACTACTCACAGAGTAAAGCGCTACTAAATAAAACTGGCAGAATGTGACCCTGTTGTAGTACTTGACATCTAACACGAAGATACTTTTTCATTAGCTAAATGAAACGCTGCAACCAACAGGCTATCATTCATTCTTCGAGACGAGGCTGATGCAAGAGCATGACAAGCTTAATGCAGGCCTGCAACTTATCACACCTCAGGTTTAATGAGGGGTTGAATACCTATTTATTTAATGTATAAAGTTATGCTAGCAACAAGGAACAAAAAAATTTCCATTGCTAGATTTGAGGGTGAAGAATTAATTAGAATTGCATCCCTCCCACTTAATTAAAATCAGCAGAAAGATGACATGGTCTTTTATTTTCTCCTTTGATTTTGGAAGCAACAAGCACCGAAAATTGTTGTAATATTTTGAAAATGGATATTAATTCTGTAATAAATCTGAATTGCAATAAATTCCTAGGAATTGTTGCGTTTTATTCCTGACATTAAAAAAAAACTTGTACAAATTATTTTGGGGGATTTCAGAAGAAAACAATAGCAAATTCTGCTTTGAAAATAAATAAGTAACTTGAAAGAGGCAACAACAAAAATGAATCAGAGATTGCCAGCTTTTCCTTCTTTGTCCACGAATGAAACCCTAACAAAAAGTTCTGGAAATCACTTTGGCATGTTCTAAATATTATACCTTAAAAGAAATTTTGTGGAAACTGAATAAAATTTAACAAAAAAAAAAAAAAAAAAAAAAAAAAAAAAAAAAAAAAAACCAAACTGAAAACAGTTTGCTAAAACTCCATTGCATTTCCAGCACTTTCATCCTTCTGCATGTTGCAAAAGTGTCTATAGAAAATGAATACCTCTACCTGTACCAATAAAATCTTTTTTTTTTTTTTAAACGTAAGTCTAGTTTACTGCTCTCTAAACAGACCATAAAAAATGGAAAAGATAACTTCTAGCCAGAATACTCTTTTCCACCTCCTCAGGCCAAAGTAGAAGCTAATTTTTAGAAGGAGAATCGAATCAGGAAACCACAAATTAGACATGTTAAAATCTGAGTTTATATGTATGTGTTAAAATCTGAGTTTATTACTAGTGGAAAATAGGACAAGCTTCCTTTCAGCTGTGTAAGACTCTGCTGTAAAAATCCCATTTTTAGTTGATCCTAATGGTTTCAAAGTCAAGTTTGTTTATTCTTGAAAGACTACAGAATGAGTCCATCTCCTATTTTTGCTTCAAGTTTAGCCCCCATGAGTGGGAGCAGAGAAAATCTGGGGATTCCTGTGTGTTTGTTTTTGTGAGTTCTGGTAGTTCTGCAGTTGCTGTGGTGAAATCTGCTTCCTGATCTTCCCATCTTCCCCCATGCACCCTCTGTTCCTAACTAATGGCCAGAGAGAAAAGCAAGAATGAGCAGGGGGTGCCCCGAGAGTTGTATCCTGTTCTAATCACAGCCATGCAAGTCCTTCTTTATTTCAATTAATTTACTTTGCCTTTATGAACCTGAGAGACTGACTGTTGCTTTCAAAGAGGCTGACATTTCACTCATCTGAAGGAGCTTGGAATGTGACAGGGGAAAGGGAGGAGAAGTAAATCAAAGCAGATATCAATTCTCCAGATGTAAAGTATTTTTCTTCTCCGCTATTTTTTTTCCACCAGAAATGTCAGAAAGTCTGCTGACATTTTAATTCCTTTGTGATAGGCTGGGAGCTGAGAGCCAAGTCCTGCTGCCATTGCAGTCAAAAAGATTTTTCTCATATACTTTAAGAGTAGCAAATTAGCCTTACACTCTGGAAAGCATATAAGCAAAGTTTCAACAAAATGTAATTAAAATTAAAATTACATTAGTCTAACATCATCTTAGGATCATATACAAACTGAAACTGATGAGCCTTGTTGGACTTTTTTGCAATTTGACCACAGAGTAGCAAAACCCAGTAAAATGAACTGTACTGGAAGACCCCAGTGTTGTGTTGTTTGGGGTTTTTCCCTAAACTGAATTCTGTTAAAAGTGTAGGAGTACTATTCCATGCTGTCTATTAGTCACCCAAGCTTCATGACACCCTATCTATAACCTTTAAGATTTAATTTACATTTACTAGTTGACACATAATCTGTGCACATCTTTTAAAACTCTATTAAGCACTGTGATCCTACTTTTAGCCTTATATGTGACCAAAAAATATCTCATTATCTTTAATAGAAATACACTCAGGTCCATAAGATAAAGTAGTACCTTATATTCTTTTTACATTAGTTGTTCATTGATATAAATGCAACAAGCTCAACATGCATTTAGCAAAAGAGCAGAGCTGGCTTAGAGCAGCAACACAGTGCTGAGAGAACTCAGTCTACAAATTCTACCTACAACATGAGCGGTCATATATTTCCCTCTTTGCATGGTGTGCTTAGAGATTTACATCATGGGTTCAATATAATAAATTTACTTTCCTTTACTAAGTTGTTCCTTTATGAAGTATTCATTTGTAAAGCATGAATTTTTTATACAGGACTGCTAAAAACCATGGAGTAGACACATTTGCTTAGTAGTTTTATTTTTTTTTCATGTTCTATAATCATATTTCATCAACTGGTACAACAAAACATATATAAAAAGCAAAACAAAGAGGGCTTGTTGAGCTTGATGCATGGTAAATCTATTTGGTTTATTCTTGGTTTATTGTTAAATATTATATTGCATTTCTTAAAGCAGACATCGTGTATATTGTGATTTCTAGCATTCCACACACAGCAGCTTATTGTTGTTCCCTTTAAATATGGGAAATAAAAATGGTTTTAGTTTGCTTTAAAAAAAAAAATTGAGAGAGGATACTGCTATATTACATGGCCCAAGAAATATTGGCAGCATGCTCTTTGGCTTTCATCCGTAGAACTGCAATACTGGAGGACCTCCTTTCAAACTCTGGCTTGGTTTCAAAAGCATGTCCATTGGTTGCCCCAGAAAGCAATGAGTCAGTGAAAAAATTATTGAGGGGCATGTGGCTAAATTGATTCTGGTGGTTTGAAAAGCCTGTGTAGCCAGAATCTGTCCGGGGTGAATGGGAGTAAGGTGTCATACAGGAGGACGTATCTCGTGGCAGCATGCAGGAGGTAACCACAGAACCACTGGCCGCATTCCCTGCCCACAGATTGTTCTGAATCTGGAACATATAAAATGAACACAATTAAACTCAGATAGCTCATCTTTTGTTTTCTGCAATGCTTGGTTTGCTTTACTTCACATATAATTAGTTCCCCTCTGAAACAAGTAACAAGTATTTAACAAGTACTCTGCAATCATGTCAGAAAATAGTGTGAAGAGATCACATCAGACAAAATATGAGATTGCTCACTTAAGAGCAAGGGCTGAGTCATGTTCCTTATTTTGTCATCCATTTGTCCTGTGTCTTCATATATATGTCTAGTGTTGAACCTCAGGATGCCATCAGCCCAGCCAGTCAATAAAATTAATGGAAACACACAACTGACATCAGAAAAAACGTGTCAAAAGAGTGTACAAGATCATAGATATTTTCAACATAAATGCTTCTCCTCATTAGAATTCCCATTGTAATGGTCAAAAAAGGGTGAACAAAACAAACCAATTTAGATTTCTCAAGTGATAAAGCCCAACAAGTATTCAAAAAATTTAATAATGAGAAGCCTTGCGTAATTACTTTAAAACAAATGAAACCCTAAAACACAGAAATTACTGATAATGCATTCAAGACTTTTTCATAAATTTGTTTCAAAGATAGATTTGATATAAAATTTCTTTTCATGACTTTTTGTGTGAAAATATACTTTAAGGGCATATCTGTTTCAGAATTCAGCCTTAACAAGCTGCATTGTGCATCCCTGGAAAACATTGCATGACAGAGTAGGACACAAACTTTGTGGTTACCAATAATATCTGGAGCAACCATGTATTCAAGCCTTGATGTATAATCCTTTCTATACTTGGCAGTTGCTTAAAGCTCCATTCTGAGTCTCAGGCCTTCTACCATCTATGCATAGATGCTATTTATGGATAGGTATTTTTCACTTGTTTGTTACTAGATGAACAGGCAGAAGGATTTTTAAGACCTAACACGAGTCAGCTCTTATTGCTATCTCAGACTGCAGGGTCTTTCATTCCTGCTCTAGTCACTTTGATTTGATCGAGCTTCACACTCAGCAACTGCCCTTCTTTTTTCTCCAAACTCTACTCTCTCTCTCTAGGAGTACTACTTGCATATGGTATAATTTCTGACATACTCAATCTTCCTCGGTCATTCCCCATTTACACACGCCATTATACAATTTACAGCTTTGTATGTCTTCTCCACTTTTACCTATATATCTCTCCTGAATGCTGATTTTTAAATGTACAAATAACATCAGGCAAGACATTTTTTGCCCCCATTCATAATACAGATCTTGTCAGCCAGTAACTATATCCTTTCCTATTTGTTTTCCTTTGCTAAATTTGTCTTCACTCTAAAAATCTGTTGTCTGTTCAGTGTATCCTTGCCCTGATGCACTGCGATTGAGCCCACGTGTCTTTGTTCTTTGTAATATGTTGGAGTAACTCAATTACTCTTCAGTTAGCACTGAAAAGTGAATTCCCACTAAAAACTTAACTCTACATTCACATTCCAAATCCACAGACAAAGGAATTTTGACTTTAAGATATAAAGGTTATCTCTCTAGCTGAGTGATTTTTTCTGTTGAAGTAGAGGTCAGAGGAAGTAATGAATTATGACAGACACACACATATGCACACACAGAATGAAAACATGTTTCTAAGGCTGATGAGTTGTGTTTTCTCCCGTTGTCCTATCACTTTGCAACAGCACATACCAAACCACCAACAAGTTAAAGCGATAAATTATGGTTCGCTGAACTCCTCTAGCTGAGATCTAATGGAAGGACAAAATTGTCTTATTTTAAAAGTTAACATTTTAAACTGTTGTATTAGCAAGGTCATCAGGAGCTGACAAACTAATCTGGACCCCTTGGGAATTCCAGCAGCAAAAAACATAATCCAGTAAATGCTCCATTTTGGTTTCCTCTGAAAGCCTGGGGAAAAATCATGGTAGCAACTCATCTCCCCAAACTCTGGGTCTGCTCAGTTTGTTTACAGAGACGTGCATGCATGCAGTTATAGTTCCACACGCACTCACGGATGTGCCTTTCCACACACACCCACACAGCTGGGCACACATCAGGCTTCTGCTCCTGCATATTTTAGGTGATCTGCTGGGAGGCAACGGAGGAAGTAAGGTCACTGAGGAAGGATATGGAAGAATTTTCCTTCTTGTGGGCTTCCTGACGTCTAAATGAGGAAATCTAAAAGAAGTTTCAGAACTTTCCAGTTACCACCTCTCATAATCACTTTTCAGAAGACTCAAACGTCAGCCCATGGGAGACGCTCTACAGTTTGACATGATTCCCAGCTGCCTTATTACTCCTTCATTAACCTACCTGAGCCAGTTTTGACTTATAATCAGACAAATTTCCCCAGGGAGAAACTAGTTAACCTATGCAGTGTCTAATACATGAGCTATTTCTGAAGGAGCTCATAATCTCCAAAGCTAACTTACATGTAACAAAGTCTTATTTATCTGACTTACTGAAATTTCTTTCTAAGAAATGCTATGCCAAATGCTACCCAGGCAGCACAGATATAATTAGGGGAGGAATTTTAAAAAAAGTTTAAATACAAACATGAACAAGTTTGCCTTTAATAGAGTCATGATGGGAAATCTTCAAAAGGTTCAGAGGCTCAGTTAGAAAGTGCCCAATAACCAATGTGGTCTGGAGGAATCACAAAATTACTCTTTCTTTCCATACTTTGAGTAATTTGGTGTGCAGTAAACTAAGTTTAGTACCACCAATTTCCCTGATATTTTTATTCCAGGCAAATCTCTTTCAATTTAGGTTCAGTGAGGTTGCACAGGTGTAAATGAGAACCGAATTCAGCTGCAAATCCTAAAATGTGCCAATGTCTTTTTCAAGAAATATGTGAACAAGCTATCAATTTCTAAAACTTTTAAAGGAGCGCACTAGATTTCTTCCTTAGAGAAAGGAATTCAAATTATTAAACTTAACTTCAGGAATGCCACAAGATTCTAGGGGAGCTTTACATCTTCTCTCATGAGGCAGTTATGCCTTCCAAAACAATGTTTTCAGTTATATCAATTTTCTGTTCATTTTAGTTGATTGAGTGACTTCATATTTGGTATTAAATGTTCATTTCTTTACAAGGATTTACAACATAAATATCTTGTAGTGAAATTTAGGCACAGAAGGTATTCCTGTATTAAAAATAAATACAGTAATGTTTCACAATAAGTCAAAATGATCAGACCTTCTTCTGGTATGTTAGAAGGAAAAGCAACATTATGTACATGAATTTAAAGAAAATATTTTTCCTCTTAAAATCTTGTGTGATCCATGAACTATATAAAAGGCAATTCAGAGACTGTGAATGAGGCCATACATACAGCACATCTCTGGTTTCTGTTAACATCACAAACAACTTGAGCTTTGCTCTTGTGGTTACCGTGAAATTACCAGAGCCCTTCAATATATTTACCTACTGTATGTTTTATACACACATACACATGCACACACACCCTTCCTGATCGAAAAAGAAATAGGATTTCATAGCTGTGACATGAACATAACTGCAGAGTTATGGTTATTAACATGGTTATGATATAATTTCCTAGGCACATGACCTTCTGTTAGATACTGCAGAGGAAAAAGAGCTGAGGTAATTGGTCATCCTGCTTGGTGTCATTGCTTCTTTTCTGCTAAACTTTCAAGCTCCCTGAGCTTCAGTCTTTTTATGCAGCCCCTGGAGAAACCACATAAACTCAAATATCAATTTTTTCTGGGAGTTTTGCTATCACTGCCCTAGCCTTTGGGAGAACCAAATGGGAGATTTGGTTCTCCTATCACCAAATTCTTGACTCATGTTATTTCAGTTGCCTGCCTATCCAGACTAGAGACTGTCTCTGTTTGAGTGCACACCTTTTAGTGCTTCACATTGGAAACAAAATTCTAATTTCTTTTAAGATCTCTAGATATCAAGAGATTTTATTATTATATTACATAATAAATGTTATACATGCTGAATGTTATTATAATTACTCTAGTAATTAGAAACTACACATATCCTCTGAGGAAAACAAGAGTTGCACTAAAGGAAGAGTTAAGAATTTATGTAATTATAGAAAACATGTGAATGTCAGACTGATTTGCTAAATTTTGGTCACTACTGTCCTTGCACTACCAAAAAATATCAAATCTGTGCTACCACAAGAAGCTACTTTCAGGAGATTAAATGCAATAGCTCTTAAACTACTCAAAACTACTAGTTAGCAGCTTGTATCTGTTGGTCATTCCTAGTCCATCACCACAATTAATTTGGTCTGTAAATTTCCACTTTTTTTTTCTGGGTGCCTCTTTACAACACCCAAAATACAGGTAGAAATTTGCCTGTACTTCCTAAACTTGTAGATTCTCAGAATAATTTAAACCGAAAAAGAGCCTCTAGGATTATTTTTCTAAACCCTTGCTTGCAGCTACTCTTGAATTTAGATAAGGTTACTCAAACCCCATCCAGCCATGTTTTGAATCACTCCAGCTGCAGGGATTCATTAATTTCTATGGGCAATTTGCCCCAGTGCTTCACCACTCTCATTGTATTTTTACATTTATATCTAGACAGAGCACTTCTCAGTGTTTAATTTGTGCCTATTTTGTAGGAGCTGATGGGCAAGTGCACATGTGAACTTTACTGGGCTCATGTATGAGAGAGATGCAGCACATAATTTGCAGATATAAATAAAATGCTGATTAGCACATGATAATGAGAGGCTTAACAGTACAGATTTAAAATATGTGATAGACCCCTTCAGTCCACATTTGGCTTACACATGGTGAACAAAATAAAACTCTGATCATTAGATTCCACACTTAAGTTTGCTAAGCTTCAAAATAATGTAGGATTTGAAAAGTCATCAAGCTGTCATTCCTGTGTGGGATGTTTTGTAAACTGTAAATTCTCCCTACTGCAATCTTGAGGCCACTTATAATATGGATTAATTATATTTCAACTCTATGATACAGTTAAATACAATATTTCACATTTTGCGAAATATTGTAAAATTTTTGTGTATTTTAAGGAAAAACAAAGAAGAATTTGCCATATAATTAAGCCCCAGTAAAGTCGCTCACACTTAAAGAAGTACATGTTTCACCAAAAACAAAAACCCACAGAGCAACAAACTGAATGTTTGAGACCATGAAAAGGACCACATACAGTGGTGGTTTATTACCCAGAAAAAATAAAAGTGCAGTGCATAAGCTACTTCGTGTGGAACAGACACCACCCAGAAAAATTGGAAGTGTCACTCCCCTCTTGTTGGAAGATCAGCCACAGCAGTGAGCACACACGCAGTGAGACACACACCATGCAGGTGGCGGCTCAGCCCCAGCCCCAGCCCCACGCTGCTGCAGCCAGACGGCATGAGTGAGTGATAAAAACTCTTTGAAGCCAGCTCAGAGATGTCTGCCACATCTACTCATGCTCAATCAGTGTACCCATAGCCTTAATGAACTATTGTGATTAACTGTCATTTATGTGTCTGCTACAGTTAAAAGAAATTTTAAGTCATATAACATGTGGCGTCTAATACATTCCATATGAACATTTAATTGGAACATGTAACTTTGATTATTGCTAATGAGGATTAGCCATATGTACCAAGGCTAGAGCAAACGATAATGATGATCCAAGGACTTAGTACTTAACACATGTATGGTGATACCACTTCTACACTCTTTGACTGCCAACACATCATGTGATGCCATGCTGTTCAACATATTTATTTGATTTATCATTATGGTGGATGGAGTGCAAATTTCAGCTTCTTCCTTCTATTTATGAGATTTCAACAGTTTCTTTTTAGACCTTCTATATCATTCCTGTTCCCATACTTCTGAAAAGCTTTTATTGTCTTAGGATTCCCACCTGCACTAGATTGGACTTTTTCAACTGAAACAAAAAATTAAATTCTATCCTATCCAAGTCTTGCCTGCATTTTCAAGAAAATTTAAAAAATACTCAAACATTTTACATGTGGTATTAAGAGGGAAAGTAGAGTGGTGTGACAAAATTAATCCTTTTAAATGGACTTAGACGAAAAATTGCAACAAATTAACATGATTCAAAGAACAAGTAAGGAGGAAAAATGCAAAGAAAGGAAGGAGCCTAGATGGGAGAAAATGTTCACCTTTTTTAACTGCTTTTCAATGCCTCAATGTAATGTTTATTTACATGCTGATGCACTTATAAAGATAACATCTTTTCCAATTTGATTCACACAGGGATAGCTGTGATAATAGAATAGGCTCTTGTGTGTGTAAATAGAGGAGGAGGGGTAAAATGAAATTTTGCTTCAGGTTTTCTTGTTAGTTCTCATAGGTAGTCATCGAATCTGATGAGATCAAATACCTTTGTAACAGGAGCCTTCCCACTAACATAGGGTGGCAGAGGGAGTCAAATGAAGACCAATAAGGTAAGAGAAGAACAAAGCTAAAGAGGCTTTTTTATTGTTCCTCTTCCAACATATTTATACATCTGTGTAGATAAGTACAAATGACTGCAGCTGAACCAGGTATCAAAATAAAAAAAATGTTGGCAGATCATCTTACCTATTTTACACCTTACATTTTAGGAATAGAAATTTTAATTGATCAGAGTTTTTGACAGCTGTAAAGGGAACCCATGTCTGGCATAGAAATCCCTTTGGTTAAGTTTCCTAAACACAAATGTCTAATACTTATCTGACCATGGCTGCCTAAAATGAAGGATGGATCCTTCTTTTAAATCCTGTTCATCAACACTTCAACAGTGCCTCAGATACCCTGAGACATATTTAATAACACTCTATGCTGTATTGAAGGGACAAAATTAAGTAAGGCTTGTTTACTAACATTCACTCCTGTGAAATGAAGTAAACTTCCCCATGAAGGGAATCTGCATTCATTTCCCCACTGCTTTTAAGATGTTCCATCTTCACTTTCATAGCAATAGGATATTGCTAGTAAAGCTAAAAATGTCTAGGATATGTGTTTTCCTGAGTCACTTAAGATGACTTAGAACACAATGTGTTGTATCTGCAAGAAAACATTGAAGTTCAAACACTGAAAGTAAGGAAACAGAAAACTTTTGCTAAAATTAAAGAAAATCACTGTCCATACAATTTTCCTAGAAAAATCTGATTTTCAGCATAATGTTGTTAGAGCTTTGAAAAAAAATCTAAATAACAGATGATTTTTCTAGAATGTTGTACAAACGGCCCTTCTCTGTAACCCAAGTTTTGATAGTATAATTAATGGAAGATATATGCATGCAGAATTTGGCCAGTTAAGGAGATATTCAATTTCTCGGCAGGTTCAATTCAGGAGATATTCAATTTCTCAGACAAGCAACTAAAAAAACCAACCAAACAAATAAAAAATCTAAAGTCAATATACTGTAAAAATAATTAAAATTAGACTGAAAGAGCAAAGTAAAGAATTATGATCTACCAAAAAAAACCTAAATTGTAATTATTGTGAAGATAAAGACATGGATTTAATAGCAAAATTAGGCTGGATTATAGACAAAAGTGTTGGACCAGATCACCTTCAGAGGTCACTTCCAACCTCAACCCTTTTCTTATTCAGAGCCAACCTTCTGTCTGAAATGAGTTGAAAGATTCATTTTCTCACAAGAGAAACGTTTCAGGTTTATGAAGTCACACAATGCATAGCAGCATGATGTTCTTAATTTCTATTTGATGAAGATAATTGGTGAAGAGACTAAGCAGAAGTCTCCACAACACCCTCTGTTGACTGCAAGAAACTGACGCTTCTGCTGGAATGCAACTGAGATGTGTTTTCTCAACATATCCATGGCTGGACTCAAACCAGAAAAATCCACGGGCTGCAAATCCTTATAATGCACACCAGAAATTCATATTTGTTCCTGCTCTTTCTGCCATAAAGCTGTAAATTTCTCAGCTTGATTTCATCCTTTTTCAACATTCAACCTATATTTTCTTCCAGCAACAGGGAGTCTGTTTTTCTCCATGTTGTTTCTTAAAAAAACTCTAGTGATCTGTGTTCCACAATCCACAAGAAAAAAATACTTATTTAAAAGCACATTTAAAATTTATTTATTTGAAGGTATGGCAAAGCTTGTCTAATATTTGCTTATTTCATTTTCACAAGAGTGCCTGTGGTGGTGGTGATATGGGAACAAAAGTAAAGGGAAAAAGGATATTTGTTTTCTTCTCTTACATTAACTACAATGAAATAAAGGATTTTTTGGGGGAAATCAATTTATAGCATTAAAATGAAACCATTTTATATACCTTTTCTGCCTGAGTTGTGAGATAGATTGATGAATTTATTGCAAGTCAGGAGCTGTATATTTATTTTCCAGAAGTGAAGCACTTAATAATGGACATCTAGTTCAAAAGATTTGAATGCAGTGATGTCAGTAGTCATGTTTTTAAAACAGATTTTCATTGTCTCAGTCACTCTCGCTGGAAATGTTTTATATATCATAGAGATGTGGTTTTACTGAAGAACAGGATTTCAGAATGTGAAAACTATGAAGAACTACCACGAGGTTAGCAAGACTACGAATTTTTATTAAATGCTCTGTGGTAATTGCCTGGATACCTACTCATATACAGAAAAGTAGCCAAATTTTTCTCTGAGTAGAGGACTACCTTGTTTTTAACACGAAGCCAAGCTACGCATGCAAGCCTTCAGCTGAAACAGCCGAAGTGCACTCACACCTTCCTTCAGTTCCTTCTTCTTGAACAGCAAGAACAGCAGAACAGCACCAGGCAGCATTCTCATGCAGGTGACCAGACCAATGACACATTTGTGCCTCTCTATTTACCTGCACTCTGTTAGTCTGTGCATGTAGGTGAGCATGTGGCATTTGTGCTTGTGAATATTCACGTTTTGTATTTCTACACACTAGATTGATTTAAGATGATGGAACAAGCATTTGCATTTCAATATTCTGTTTTTAAGATTTTATTAATTAGTAATGGAAATATTTGTCAGGCTTAAGCTTAGTTGTGTCATCTGCCTAGCAGATTTTTTTGACAAAAAATATAAACAGAAATGCAGAGAATTAATCTTTTTAACAATCTGAAAGTACAGAATAGATCTTTTATTGGGTTAGAATTTTATAGATCATATCATATAGTTTAAAAATGTGGGATTGTTGAAAAGCATTAATTTTAGGACAATCATTTTAAATGTAGATGGAATCCTACTAAAAATACAAAATAAGCTGGCAGACACAATTTTAGTCTAGAAATCCCAAAGCTTCAGCACTGTTCATTGTATCACTTGCTGTGATGCTATAGGTAAGTCAGAAAGACCTTGAAAGGAGAGTTGACCACCTTAAATGAGATCTGTGAGTGAATGCAAATCTGCGGCTTTGTGAGTCTACCCGGGGCTACCGAAGATTCTGTCCACTTACCTAAACACAGAGTCATGCAGTGGTTGCTAATGTAATTTGGGTTATTGCCCTGCTACATGTTAAAACAAAACCAGATGACTTACAAGTGCCACAACAGCTGAAATGGTTGTGTCCATGTTCTGAGCTGCTGGAGCACAGGGCAGCTCTGGCCCAGGCACCAAGCCTAGCAATATGTAACCTCCTCAGAGGTAAAGCACATTAAAATGAGTAGATGACACATGAGCCAAAGACCCCTGGTTCATAGCTAATCACATTCATAGAATGATAGAATCACTAAGGTTGGAAAAGACCTCCAAGATCATCAGGACCAACACTTCAGCAAACACTGCCATGCCAACTAATAGCATAGCATTAATTGTCATTTCCAGCCAATTCTTGAATACTTCCAGGGATGGTGACTCCACCACTCCAATGCTTACCACCATTTCAGTGAAAAAATTCTTCCTGATGTCTGACCTAAACCTCCCCCAGCTCAGCTTATTTCCTCTTAACCTGCCACTTGTTCTCTGGGAGAAGAGACCAAGGCCCGTCTTGCTACAATCTCATTTCATGCAGTTGTAGAGAGCGATAAGGTCTCCCCTGCAACTCCTTTTCTCCAGGCAAAAAAAGCCCAACTCCCTCAGCTGCTCCTCAGGATTTGTGCTCCAGACCCCTCCCCAGCTCCATTGCTCTTCTTTGAACATTCTCCAGCCCCTCAATGTCATTCTCATAGTGAGGGGCCCAGAACAGGACACAGGATTTGAAGTGAAACCTCACCAGTGCCAAGTGCAGGGACACAATCCCTGCCCTCTCCTGCTGCCCACACTATTGCTGATCCAGGCCAGGATGCCATTGGCCTTTTTGGCCACCTGGGCACAGCTGGCTCACGTTCAGCTGCTGACAACCACCCCTCACAGGCCCTTCTCTGCTGAGTCAATTTCCTGCCACTCTTCCCCAACCCTGAGGAACTCCTCATTCAGCCAATTTAGAGCATGACCAAAGCAAGCTCACATAGAATATGAGTTTTTTTTTTTTTTTAAGGTTGGCAGAGACCCCACTGTCCAATGAAGCTGAACAGCACCAAAACACCAGTAGTGGAAGGGAGCCATGCAAGAGTTTTTTGCTTTGCATGGCGCTTTTTTTTAATTAATTATGTGGTAAAAGCAATGTGTAGCCAGAGACATGAAAAAAATGGCTCTAAAATAAAGATATTCAATGTACTAAAACAAGCAAGGAGACAGACAAAAGCAGAGTGAGGCAAAGAGTAAATCAAAGGAGTGGAGAACTGAGGCAGAAGATTATTACTTCATTATGCAGTATACCTTATTATTTATTAACAGGGAACTGCGAAAGACAAAAAAAACCCCAAATTCAACCAACTCCAATGGTATGAGAGATTTGTCCTGTCCCTCTGCCTCTCTCTCCCAGCGATATATATTCAGTTCTGATTCTGTATGACTATATTACAATTTCACGCTAGTAGGACACTTGTTCTATTTAATGGGCTGTTGAGGTCTATAAGGCCATGTTCCATGTTTGACACATCAAAAGGAAGCTGTCTAGAGACCAGATAGTTTATACTTCATCTTAGCAAAGTATACAAAACCAGAGTAGTTAGGACAGCTGCCAAATGTAGAACCAAAGTACTGCTTGGTCTTTACCATACCTGAGGGTAGCTGTCAGTCCTTGGAAGAACAGATATGTCATAGGTGGCAGCAAAGTGGCTCTTGGCTTGCTGGATCTGACCATAGCGTTCTCTTTTTCTCCATTTTGCTCTTCGATTCTGGAACCAAACCTAGAGTATACAAGGAAAGAGTCATCAGGGTAAACTAAATTATATACGGTGCAAAGAGTTTTAGGAAAATAAGAGATTTTGGACAGCGGCTTTGAAAATTTCTGTTTATCTAAAAAAGATAAGTTCTCCACCTGGAAATTAATTTTTCACTGTTTCAGTCTTGTAAATGTCACACCTGCTTAACTTATGGCTGGCTATTTTAAATATACATATTGTTTCATTTATATTCCTCGAAACAAACCAACAAACAAAGCAAACAAACAAAAGCAAAGACAATCTGAGAAAGATCAGTCTGTAGCAAGTAAAGAAACATTCCCTTAAATTCCCATGCCCACTGATTTGCTATAACTATCCATAATCTGCCTCCTAGAGGTGTCCATGACCTTTATCAAGTGCAGTAATAAAAAGGCAGGAAAAATTGGCACAAGGGCAGTAGTCTGCACAGCAGGAAAAGTTCCTATAAGGAAGGCTAAAAGGCCAGGAAAATAATAGTCACTATGTCACAGACAGTTTTTGAACTATTGTGAATTTTTTTCCACTTTTGTGTTAGGTGATATCTGTTACTTATAATGGAAGACAAAAGAATTGCACTTTCAACTATGGAATAATTTAGATTTTATGCTTAAATTTGTTTATACTCCTTGGCCTGTTCTGTAATATTTGTTCTGTCAAGTACTATATCAAAAACCCATTATATGACAATTTCTTTCTGTTACTGATAACTGTCATTGTCTCATAGTCTTAATAATTTATTCTTGTCTTTCAGACAGTTTATTTTGGACTGGTTAGGCTCTCCTGATGAATAAAGGGGATTGCTAAGAAAAGTAACACTGTATAAGAATAATATCCAACTAGTCGTTGTTCTGGGTAAGCAAGCTCACTGAGACTTTTTTAAGAAGTCACACTTTTAACTGAATCATTATTATTTAAAAGGAAACAATGGCATTGGTTAGTCATCCAGCTAAACTTACCATTAATTAATTTTGATATATACATACATGAATGGTGCTTTATTTATAGATACTTCCTGTGATTTGAAGGACATTTTCTGATTCCATATTGTGGGATATTTAAAACAACACTGTTTGGTTTATGATTCCATTCTTGCATTGATCTTTGGGGAACTCAACTGACATTTGATACTGCTCTTAAGCAACCAGGGCATAATTTTGCTCATTTCAATTCCTAAGAACTTGTGGCAAATGCAAGTCTTTTAAAAGATTCAGCAATCAAAGCAAAGCTCATGCATATACCTCCTGAGTATATATTTTTAGGAGCCTTGGTGGTAAATATGTGCTATGTATGATGCCTGAGCTTCAGCAAAAAGAAAAGGGAAGGCAAAAAAATCTCCTGTCTCCACAGAGGCATCAAGGACGCGATAAGGAAATTTAGTCATGAAGTTCTTTCCTTGAATAAAGACCTTGACAATCTTCTTAAAATGGGTACCAATTACTGGACTGACATGCAGCAGGAAAGAGAACAACTTAGATAAATTAGGTTCAGGTTGGCTCTCTCTGCATGTGTGCAGGACAAATATTAAACTGGATGTTGATGAAATGGTGGTGAAGGGAACTGTGGGTAAGGTATCCAGCTGATCACTCTGCTACACTAAATCAAACAATTTGCTTGAATTCATAGAAGTAAATGAGAAAAAGCACTTTTTTTTTTTCTTTTGACAATCCCCCAAAATGTTTCTGTTTACACCACTTTACTAGAAACTTACTCTTGGCAGAGATAGAGTAACCATTTGCCTCCACAAAGCAATGTAGAAATCTGCTGCTTGTTATCCTTGAATTGCCAGATGCTTGCCTTTAATGACGTAAGGCTTTGCAAATTGCTTAATCTTGTGATGGAATACTCTTGCTACTCTGGACAGAAATGATCAACATGTCCTTCCATATTTAGAATATGAGAATGTAAAGATCAGTTATCTTTTAAGAAAGGTAAGAACATGTTTAAATAAAATAGAAATAAATACACGATGAGAGTCTCATATAGACATACATTTTTCATTTACTGTCTTCTTTTTAATACTCTTACCATGTGAAGCCTCTAAATCTTAGGAAAAAAATGTGATTAAAAAGTCAGATGACACACTTTAGTTCAATTTTCCCCTCCTTATTCTCACTATTAATTTGTTCTTGAAGTAGTTCTCCGTATTCCAGAATTATACACTTGTCAGAATAGTGTTTTAACATTATGCTACCTTCTTTTTTTTTTTTAAGACTAAATCCCAGTGAATAGAAGTGATACTTGGAAAGCTGTACCAAATTCAGGAAAGGGATTGTGCAGAGCCTAAAGAGTTAAAAGCCACTGAACCAAATTCCATCGGCATTGCTGATATCACAGCGATGTAACTGAACACACAGTTTTGGACTCTATTTTCTGATGACAACAGCAAATGTGATGCCTGCTTGAATAGACATGAAAAGAACACTTCTTTATAAAATTAATTAGCTGACTTTTTCTGAAAGTGTTTCTGATTTCATTTCACTTTGTATGCATGTGCACTTTTGTGCACAAAAAGACAGTGCATGTGTGAGTATGCGTTTAATTACAAGTTGTGAAGTTGTTATCATATTCAAGTCACTAAATTAAAAAAATTAATCCCAGTCTGTAAGAATCAACAGAAATGGTGTTCTCTAAATTGAAATAATGATTATTACCAGAACAGAAAAGATATCTAAAATTAAGATAAACTTGCAAAATGTGGCTCACACCGTTTTCTAACAGAAGACCTCTAAACAAGGGAAAGGCTGTATTTCCTGGATATTTAGCGTCTTTTCTCACCATTGCACATCAAAAGTCATAAATATTATTGAGATTGCTCTATGAGCACATACTGAATGAATCACATTAGTACGCAGTTACAATATTCAAATAATGTCCTAAGTGATGACCAGTATGTTTTGTTACAAAAACTAGAGTAACATTATTAATAAGTTATGGAAATTTAAAAACCAGAAATTGTACCCTCTAATTTTGTGATTTCTAAGATCATTCCATACAGAAAAGAAGAAATGATTATGTCCTTGTTTTATACAGGCACAAAACACACACACACACATATATCTATGTAAAGTATATAGATATATAGATACTTATACACATTTATGTATGCACAGTTTCACTGCACAGTCTTTGGATAGAAACAAGGAATTTGGTTACTTTTCAGACTGTAATTTTCATGCCATGACACACAGAGAATCCTCTGCATGTGAGTTCTGCATTGTCATCAGTCTGAACTACATGCAACAAGTGTTTAGTGGGATCTTTACGCATAACAACTTATGTTTTCACTGCCTGGAATTCTACAAGAGATCAAGACAGTTTTACTATTGATGTTGTTTTCTCGTCCTTTAAACAAGCATTCAGAACTGCAACACAAGCTATTTAAAAAAATAACAAGTTATTTTAGCACTACAGCCTAACAGCTCATGTCCATAAAGAAATGAGGCAAAACGAGCTGTTTACTTTAGCTTTATGGGGTTTAGTACAATCCCCAAGAGTGTAATTTACTCATTCCTACAATGCCCAATTTGTCATAGGAAGGCTGAAATCTGGTCCTACCTGGACTCTGGCCTCAGTGAGCTCTGTTCTCAGAGCTAGCTGTTCTCTCACATAGACATCGGGGTAGTGAGTTTTCTGGAATACTTTCTCCAGTTCCTCCAGCTGCAAACTGGTGAAAGTTGTTCTGTGTCTCCTCTTCTTACTGCTGGAGACATTGCTGTCACACTTATCACCAAGTTCATCCAGGTCCCCCTTCTCCTGCAGCCCTTTCACTGGAGACATCCTGAGATTGTTGCAATTGTCCATGGGCCTGCTCAGCTCTGTGTGAAGAGGCTGTCCTTCCACTTTAGTAATCCCGTAGTTCACTGCATGCAAGGTGGGTTAACAGCTGGTTAATAAAGGATCAAGGCGGAAGGAGAGGTGTTTAGATTCAGGAGTTCATATAAAACAGTTTCACAAGGAAGCAGATTCCACCGTGGCAGTGTTATTTCTTTATGAGATCGTTGAAGAGGAATTTGTAATATTAACTACAGATAGAATAAAAGTGCTAAGTCACATTAAATTTTAACCGAGAATGATATCTGAAAATATCATCTGGAAACTTACAGAGTAAGGAGACTGGTGCAAGAGACTTGGATATTTTCACCCTACCACTACTGCTGCTAAAGTAGTTAACAATGCATGAAATCAGCCTCAGCTAGAGTTGTACAGATAAGGAATCTTAGCCCAAAACAGATTTTCATAATAGAGACACAAAGCTATTGACAAATTTGACTTTAAACTTGGAAGCAAATGTAAAAAAACTCTATTTCTATGAAAATACAAACTAACAGTGAAGTAAACTTAATAGCTGTAAACTGACAAATCAAGAAGCAAATGAAACCAAAAATTAAATTCGCTTTTCAAATTCAATAAATTCCATACGCTTTGTTTTGCATTTGTGAAGTGGAATTGTTTCCAATGAGGTCTGTTATGGTTACAAAATACAGGGCATTTCTGCAAAATGTTAACTCGTTAAAAGAGATAGTTTCATATAATTTGTAAAAGGATCACAGGAACTATTTGTCTTTAGGTAAAACTTGAGTGGTAGAAATCAGAAACATTCCACAGTAGCTTCTTAATAAGAAATGAAAACATTTCCTACTTTTCAATATTTTTACTTACCACACATCACTGGAAAAGTAATGAGATAAGTTAAAGAATTCAAAAAAAATTTTTTTTCTAAGAAAAAGGTGGAAAAAAAGATTCAAACTCTGTAGAAATTAAAACTTACAACGATGCTGTGTAACATAATAAGCTTGCTTTGAGATTGCCTCACGTCCTCAGTAATTTCTTTTCTTTCAATTCGAGCTGATGGCAATGAAACACAATTTTCAGATACTTACCATCAACACATACATAGATAGGAAATGCCCCAAAGCCCTCGAGGCACACAATACATTAGCTAATTAAGAAAAACTTGAATGTATGAATCAATTTCCTATAGGTTTTTGTTTTTTAAATTACACTTGAAGAAATCTATCAATGTCTCAGGATTTTTTTCGTACAAATAAAAGAACTTTCTCAAAAAAAAATATATACACTTCAATGACTACATGAAGTCAAAAAGCGTATCATATTGTTAGTCTTACTGCAGCTGATCTTAACCATGTTTTCCGATTTTTCTAGGAAACTAGTTTTTAAATTTTTTTCTATAGCTTTTCATCATGTTGGATGAAAATCGCTATAATATGAAGAAAATAACGAAGAAGATTTGAAATGTTTTAAAAATAAAATATTCCTCATTCTCCTTGCTTATAAGCTAGAAAATTTTAATTATTTGACAAAATGTTTAAAGATATTGTTCGGGGTTTTCGGGGACCGACGGGGTTTTCGGGAAAATCACCGTCCCGTATCGATTGATACCGCTGCAGAGAACCCCGCTGCCTTCGCAGGACGATATTTGCGGGCAGCAGAGATGACCAGGCTGCCTCCCGTTCCCTGCCCGGACCGGCACCGCAGAGCCGGCCGTGTCCCGGCTCCCTCCGACGCCGGCGATGCTTTTCCCGGGACTTTGCTGGGGGAAAGCGCCGCGGCTCGCAGCGGGGCCGGGAGTGCCGGGGAGGGCTGGAGGGAGCCCAGAGGGGGTGCCGAGGGTGCCCAGGGTGTGCCGGAAGGTGCCGGGACCCGGCCGTGTCCTGCAGCACCCTCCGGGAACCCGGCCGTGTCCCGCAGCCCCTCCGGGACCCGCCGGCCCGTCCGCCCCCGGGCGGCTGCCCCGGCCACGGACGGGCTGTGCCGGCGAGCCCGGAGGGAGCTCCGCTCTCGGCCAGCCGGGGGACCCGGGCCGGGGCCGGTGAGGAAGGCAGCAGCTGAAAAGCTTCACTGAAAGGAAAAGAGCCCTTCAAAGCAGCCGGTTGTTTTCTCTCGGATTTTTTTTTTTTTTTTTTTTTTTTTTAGTAGAGATAGTTCTATTATAACAGCAGTATTGTTAGTGTTATTGTTATTTCACTACGACCTGACAGCCCTCGCCTGCCCACATCCGAGGGCTGCACAGCTGCCTTTGGTCTCCCTGGGCGGGAGAGTCCCTGCCCTCCCCCGTACATCTGCAGGAGGGGGAATAACCCTGGGATGACGACTCACCGTTCGTGTCCTGGCAGGGCGATGTCCTCTCCAGCCTCACATGATGCTCAGCTCTTTGCAGAGGGTTGAAGGCCTGTACGCATTTGCTGCCTGACGTTTTGCTATAAAAGGACTCATTGTCCAAAGTTTCCATAACGTGCTCCAAACTGCCTCCTGCGCCCATATAAAAGTCACTGTTCTTGCTCGGCTGGCTCTTCAGGGCAAACTTCTCGCTCAGAAAATCCATAATCATCTAAGGCTGCTTGAGAGCCTCTTCCCTAGACAGAGGCTGGACTGTGAGCAAGGGAAGGAGACTGAGTGGATGGGAGGGAAGGAAGGAGGGAGGGAGGAAGAGGCGTTCAGCGCTTAGAGAGCTGTTTTGCCTCTGAGCCTTTGATTTGTCTTGTCTTGAAAGGGGAACCCGAAGTTGCTCTTATATCTTGAAGCTCAGCAGGACTTCTTGTGCAACCTCCCATTTCTAATGAATATGAAAATAAGCAAGCAGTCTAACTCCACCCCAGGTCCCCCAAGACCTAATCCCAACACAGGAGGGAGTTCCAGGCCCATTTTCCACAGACAGATCTGTTTCAGACAGACACACACACAAGCATTCGGGGAGGGTGAGGGGAGAAAGGGAGAGAGGGAGGGAGGAAGAGAGGGGGGGGGAGGACAAATAAAAAGGACATTTCCCCTCGCCAACCTATTCTCATTTCTCCAGGGATCCTGGAAAGAGTAATCCCTCGCTTCCCTCCCTCTCCTCCCAGCTCCCTGAGAGGCTTAGAGCGAGGTAATTTCAGGGGCACATACCCTTAAGTAAAGGATCTTCTTTAATCGCTTTGACTGATACGTCGGTAGCTGCAGTCCTGTTCTCTGAAGCTGTAAAATTAAGAACCGGTGTTCCTTCTTTATTAAACAGCTCAGAAGTTTTGTCCTAGAGTCAAACAGAGAAAGAAATGTTGTAGGCAGTTGTTTGTGTAGAGGAAATGTAAACTAGCGAAACCTAAAACTAGAACTCTCTCACAACAGAAAACTGGCCTAAAAGAGAATTTGTCTGCTATGAAACAGATCTGTCTGCCTCTGTGTGTGTGTTTGGGGTTGGAGGTGTGTATGCGTCTGTGAAAAGTGGTTAAAACCGACCTTTATTTTAAATCTTCTGAAATGTTATCATTAAAAAACAATACTGTTTCTAAATGAAAGTATTTATTCAAGTCCTAGGTAATAAAAAGAAAACGAAATGAGCCATATATGCATGCATTCCTATGGATATTGGGAAAGCGGGTGGTTTCCACCCAATGTGTGAGCTTTAAAGTGTTGAATTCCTTGGTCTTTTCGCACATTGATAAGATTTAAAACACAGGCGAGAGAGATAGCGGACTATTTCGAAGAGGCACGAATTACGGAAAAGATCTTCCGTGCTTCCTCGGGAAAGGAGCATTCTGTGAAGCAAAGCAAACCCGATTGCAATCACTCCAGAGGAGGATTTCAGCATCGTGGGCCCGCTCTTGTCTTTTCTACGGAGGCTGTTTCAGACCCCAATTCGGAGGGCCCTTCCTCCGCTGGGGCGGGGAGGGAGAAGCAGGGAGGCTTTAATGAGCGGCTGAAGCGCCGGGGCAGCACTGGCCGGCCGGGGCTGCGGAGCAGCTTAGAGACCTTTCCTGTGAACCCAGTCAAAGGTGAAGGGAAGGCCAATTCGGGTCCAGCATATTTCCCGGCAGGCAGCTCCCCTTCCTTCTTCAGCTGGTCTCTAACCTGGTATTTTCCCGGAGATAGGGGTAGGGGGATGTTTTTGTCAGCCACCACTGTCGAGCAGCTGCGGGCACCATCCGGCACACGCACAATCTGCCCTTGCCTGTGATCTGTCAGGACCGGGCTGCTGCCCCCACGGCTCCGTCCCAGCTCCCAGCGTTACCTGCCGCCGCCACCGGGCTGGGGCTGCGGGGCTCGGAGCCCTGTCGCGACAGAGCGCAGCGGTGGTGCTCGGGGTCTTGGGGTGGGACGGGGGTTTTTGTGGAGTGGGGATGTCGCTTTGGCTGGGAGGGAGAAGGGGAAGCGGTTTCCGTGAGACCCGGGAGAAGAGGGATTGGAGCGGCGGGAGGACGAGCGGCCAGGTGCGGGGCCGGCTCGCTGCCTGCCCCGGGACAGAGGCTGCAGCCCGCCCCAGGGCTGCTCCGAGGGCTGCTCCCGTCCCCGGATTTCTCATGAAAAACGACACGTTTCCTCCTTGCACCTTCTGGAACAACGCCTGCTCCGGACCCTCCGGATCCTCTCCCTGCCCCCGCATCTCCGTGCGCTGGCACTTCGGCAGCGTGTTTATCACTGTGCCTAAAAAGGACTAAATGCCTTGGGGAAGGGGAAAAAAAAAAGGGGGGGGAGCAGGGGGGAAGAGAGACAGAGAGAGGGAGAGGGAAAAAAATGGAGCTCTGGATGTCTTTTAAATGAAAGACACATGCAAAGTTTTTGCAGACTGCAATCGACTTTTATGCCAATAAATGTCCCTCCTTAAAGACAACTATTAAACTCCAGGAAAGCTGAGGACAAGGAGCATCTCCTACGAACGCAAACCCCCCAGGAGCTGCCCGCAGCAGCAGCAGGGCTCTCTCTAGGCTAGAGGGAGCGCGGTTCCCTCCGCGGGGATGCGCGGGTCCCGCTGGCTGCGCCGAGCCCCCGCTCCCACCGAGTTGCTGCGCACCCCGGCAGCCCTTCCACCCCTTCCCTCCCGGCAGGATCGGGCCACCCCGGCGACGGCGGCTGACCCGCGGGGCCTTGGAAGCGCTGTCCTCGCCTGGGGACCGAGATGGGGACGGGCTGCGGAGTCCTCTGTGCCCTTCACCCCCGCTCCTCTGAGAAAACACCACCCTCCTGCAGCATCTTCCCCGCAGCAGGGACTCCTCTCCCTCACAGCCCCGTCTTTGCGAAGCTCTCCCCGCCGAGATTAGCGTCGACATTTATATATATGAATACATATATTTGCAATATCTGAGTATTAAATATAGAGCGCGAAACCACCAGCTCTAACCGGGTCTTAAAATCCGTCCTTCCTCAACAGGAAACAATAAATAAATAAATAAATAAATAAATAAATAAATATCAGAGTGAATCCACATCGCTGTTAGCTTCGGGGACCAAATTCGACTCTCATTTACCTCTGTGCAACCCAGCGGACTTCAAAGGGAAGGAGAGATGTAACCTAGGGGAGAATTGGCGCCACGTATGGCATTCGTTCTCCTTAAAAGCTTGAAAACAGAAAGCTGACTTCAGCGGGCTAAAACCATTTGAGAGGGGTTGAACAGATCCCGGGGGAGAAGGCGGCAAAGGGAAAACAAATTCTGTGCTGAGGTGAGACAGCTTTGAAAAGCATCTTTCTTCAGGGACCTACTCCCTCCGCCAGGCAGCCCCGTTATTAAGAGCTGCATGCAGATGTGCCGCTGTGTTTCCAGAGATGGAGTATCTCCCAAACCTTCTGTGAGAGGGTGTTATGTGTGATGGAGAGACGTTTCGCGGCCAGAGGCGGTGTGAAGGAGCTCGGCCCTGCAGCTCCTTGGGGGCAGCCTGTCCCCGGGACGAGCCGGGCGCGCACACGGCGGGACCCTGCGGTGCCGCTGCGCTCTCCCGGGGGATGCAGGCTGCCTCAGCCCCGCCGTCCTGGAATCCCTTCCCTTCCTGACAGCACAAGTCACAGACCCAGCGTAGGAACGAGTATCCCGCATACATTTCCAACGTCTCGCTGCCGAACAGCCAAAGAAATTGGGAAAAGAAATGCGTGGTTGCGGTTCGGACCTCCGTTTCTGGGTCCGCAGCCGCTGCTGTTCGCGATGGCAGCTTCCAGCCGAAACAGCAGAGCTACTGCGTGCTGAAGGCATCTCCTCACACCCCTGCGTTTGTTTAAATAAAGTGAGAACGGCAGCAATACGGGCGATGATCTCCCTTTCAAATGTGCAGGAATCCCCATCCCCTCCCGTCCCCCCTCCCCATTTCTAATATCGATTTTTAACTATGGATGGTAGCACAGAAAGAAGATTTTTATTTTTTAATTTTTTTACACCAACACTTCTCTTCCCTCCAGAAGAGTTAAAGCACCAAATTTATGTAAGGATTGAACGGGAAGAAATTCGCTCTACCTGGGACTCTGCTAAACGAATTTCGGGGGTATTATTCAATTCCTTCCCCATACGCACTCTCCAGCTGTCCGGGAAAATGGACAGTGAAGCTGTGGAAGAGAAGGGCTGGGTGTTCCCGCGGGAGGGCTGGCCCCGCAGTGAGGGGCGGCTGAGGGATGGTTATAGGGGAAGAAGGGAAGTGTTTATGTTTTCCTGAATGGGATCAAGCACCTTAATAGAATAGAGGGGGGGAGGGGGTGTGTGAAACACGAAGAGAACTGTCTGTCTTGAAAAACAGGTGCTCAAATGGCTCAGCATTTCCACAAGCCTTCTGTTTTCCTTGTTGAGGCTTTACCTAGGAGCTAATTTCATGTTTAGACACGGAGATTTTGTTGTATGAGATGGGCGTAGGCTCCAGAGATACCCTCTGATAAATTAGCCTCTCGGTCTCTGCCACTTTGTCCTGCCTCTGGTGTGCACAAACAAAAAAAAGGTGTAAAAAGACACTCTGCAATTCGCTCCATATCTCTCTCCCTGTGGAACGCAGCGAATTGCAAGTTACAATCCAAAACTTACTTACTTGGCTGAGTAATAATTTTCCAGACATTGTGTTTGTGAGAAGAATCAAGAAGAATCATGTGAAATATTCTTATTGCCAGCAAGAAGTACATTGCTTCTCAAGGAACACTGAAAGAAGTTGAGTTTGGGGGATTGTTGCAATTTCTTCATTTTGGTTTTGTTTGTTTGTTTGTTTTATATTTTTTGTTGGGTGGTTTTTTTTGTTTGTTTTTTGGGTTTTTTTTTTGTGGTTCTTTTTTCCTTTGGGGGGGCTGTATGTGAAGCATCACTATTTTTATTTTAATCCCTGAAAATGCAGATTATGTTTCAGATTTCCACAGCCAGGCTGCAAAAGGTCCCAGTCCAAGTCCCCTTTAACGAACTTTCTTCCTAACAAGCAGGTTTTGTTCACCTGAGCAAACACAAATCGGTTCTGGTGTACGTCGATAGCTTTAAGATATTCCGTTCCGAGAGGAAATGTTTAATTGACACTCCAAAGAGTGACTTTACCAGAAACCTGGGATCTGTAGGATCAGACAACAGTGAAAGTGTGGGAGCAAATCCAGTGCACTTATACTCGGTAACTAAATTCTGCGTGGGCAGCAGACGGGTCTATTGAGCACAGGGAACGTGGTGCCACCTCTCACTAGGCTGGGCCCGAGCCTGGAGCCTTTCCCACTTTCCCAGCCAGGCTCGAGGCTCAGGCGTTTCCAGGTCCAGTCCAGAGAGCAGCCCGAACGTAAGGACAGCAAGCATTTCACGGTTCCTGCAGCTTGGCTCTGACAGCAGGGAGACACCCCGCTCAGCTGCTAGGGACATACCCCGTGTGACACCTGCACAGACAAAATAAAGATTCCATGTGCGTCAAAGGCATATTCAGAGGACAGGCAAGAAATTTGGTGAATGGGAAAGTTACCCCGTTAGGGAAGCAGGATTGCTGATTGCTGTCAGGGCTGGACACACCTCGACAATTTTCTTCTTGCAACAGGTAGTGACGCTTCTTAAACTTTATTTTATTTTTTTTTTTTAACGCAAAATGGAATGAATAATATTTAGTGTGTTGATTTAATCTTAGCCCTATAGGAAATCTCAGCAGAGATGCTCTATAAAAGCATTAATCTCTTATCTTGATCTAGTTCAAATTATAATGAATCCTACTTACATATGTGTTATAAAAACAAATCCTACACGAATTTAATCTATGCTTCATCGGACTGCTATTGTAGCCCTTTATCAAGTTTAGAAAGGATTTGAAAGTTGGGTCGTGGGACTCAAAACCCCGTGCAGTTTGGCACAACCAGAAAGAAGAGATTTGCTCCTAAAGATGCTTCTCAGGTCCCATACACGTATTTATTCCCCTCCGCTCTCCCCCGCCACCACACTTGGACTACGAGAGGGATGTGGCTCGGGATGTTAGGTGAGGCAAGCACAGAGCTGCTCTGTCCCAGCCCGGGGAGGCGGCTGTCCCCCGCCCTTACCGGGAGACAAAGCTGCTGGCAGCTTCGGCCGAGCCGCGCTCCAGCAGCCCGAGCGGCTCTTCAGAAGCCAAATCCTGGCCCCTTCCCCCTCTGCCAAGCTTTCCAACAAATTATAGACATATTCCCAAGGCAAAAGACAAACACCGTTCTTCACATCACGGAAACAGACGCCTTGGAAGAAAAATCTGGACGTGAAAAAGCACGTTATTGGGTTTTTACGGGTGAACATTTGCTTCTCCTCCCACCCTTACCCCTGGAATTTATTCCCAAGGAGCGGGCCGTCCCCCAAAGGAGCTGAGAGGGAGTTTGTAGTGAGCAAATCTAAATCACCCCTTTCGCTCTCCCGTCCCGAACCCACGCCGGGCTGTAGGGCACTGAGCATTAGCGCACCTATGCAAGGAGCAGATACAAAAGAAAGCAAGTCCTTTGCAAGTTACCCAACCTTCCCTGACGGCAGCTTGGTACTGCGACAATTCCGAAAATAGAAGGGCTACATTACCGGAGCGACCCGAGGCTCTGAATGTATCGAGAGGCCTGGAGAATGTGTGGGGGGCTGCCTTGTCATCTCAGATGAATTGATTTCTTCTAAGCCATGAAATATGGGTCGACATTGTGGTTTCTAAGCACGAAGGTAAAGGAAGGTGTGAGACAGAAGGGGCAGGGTCTAAGAAATAGATCCCTGTTCAAGCTGGAGGTACTAACAAATGGATGCATTGAGCTGCTTTGACAAGGACTGCCGGTTTTCAAGGCTACCTCGTTTGAAAGAGCCCTTGCTTTTTTTTGCATTTTTTTCCCTCCAATGCGATGTGTGCTAGATGCGATTAAAAATGTATAATTCAGCGATGCTGAAAGCCACAGAGAAATTTTATTCCAGTCTTTCAGCACCGCCTCTGTACACTCTCAGCCTTATTTTGTCATTTGCTGAGAGCTGCCTGTATCTTTTGAAACGCTAGCCTGCACTAAGGAGCATCTATCCCCGAGCCTTTAGACTCTCTGCCCTTCTTACCAGCACCGGCTAGATGGATACAAAAAAGAGCTTAGTGGTTAACCGATATGCTGCTAATATTTCATCCACGGGCCTCCTTCTCCTCCTTCCCCCCCCTCTTCCCCCCCACCTTTAAAACTTCAGCTCTTGCAAAAACATCATATTTTAAGCTTTCCACACAAATATTGATATTGGCCAATAAGCTAGCCCCCAGCCTTTGGTTAGAGACAGTCTTCTTTTTGTTTCTACCCTGGGCAATCCAAATTAATCCACTGTATTACAAATTGCCTCGAAATATTTCACTTTTCCTGACAAAACCCATAGCCGGCATACGTCAGTCACCATGAGAGACATTTTTCCTAGTCCGTTTGCGTGCTGGCTCTTTTTAGACCGCATCAGACAGCGATGGGCAGCGAGATGACATGACCCAGCAGGAAATTCTCTTATTTCTGTTTGCATTTGTGCTGTGGCAAGGCACAAAATGTTTAATGTTATCAAGACATCAGGTACAGCAAAATTGCGTAAGCTTGAATCTTTGCCTCCCTCCTGTTGGCAGGGCAAGAGGTGCCCACCAGGTGAGAGCAGGTCCCCCCCACTTGGACCATTTGCCGCCACAGCCAGCGCATCTCTCCTGAGCAGGGACAAATCCTTCCCACATCGCCTGCCCGAGGCTCTGAGCTTAACCCCGCACACGGCCAGACTGCACATTACATGAAAGGCAACAACTTCCCGAGTCATTACCTGAAATTAAATTCGAATGTAAACGGCATAAACATGAAGGGGCTGTGTAAAATGCTGCTCTTTGCTATTGTTTTTGCTCTGTTCGTTTGTTGCTTTAAAAAAATTTATTTTCGGCCAGATGTGGCATAGAAATGCATGGGTCTGGAGGTGAAGCGGTGGCTGGCGGAACGGGAGCCGGACCCGTGCCGGTGTCCCGGCCCAGCCCCTTCGGTGTCGCTCCGGAGCGGGGCGCGCAGCCGCGCCGAGCGGCACCGCCCGCAGCCGCGCCTCTCACAGAATCCGCAAATTGGAACAAAACCTGCCAGGCAAGAGAAAAGCCGCCAGAAACCGCCGCTTCTAGAGACTGCGAGGCCGATATTTTATCTCCTAGCCATTCTTTCCTAATCCCGCAACAAACCTTCTTTTCTCATGTACAGGACACCATCGTTTAAAGAAAAACTGCTGGAGAAGTGTATTCAGTCGCACGAACAGCAAGGTATCAGACAAACGAGCCAAGCCTACGGCTGACCTGTGTTCTTGCCATGAATAAGCTCTCGAAGCTTCCCCACCCGGAAATGGTGACAAAACCCACACTATTTGGACGGGACATCTCTCATCTCATGATCGGAATGTAGCAGGAATATACAGCCCATTTTATTTGCGTACTTTCCTTTTTTTTTTTTTTTTTTTTTTTTTTTTTTTTTTTTTTCCTCAGGTCATGGCTCACAAGCCTAGAAAATGGTGCCGATTTGAAACAGAGGCATTTATCCTGTGTTAGAATTCAACTAGTTATAGAACTCCTAAAAAGCTGTCTTCCATCTCAACATATAAGTGGAACACCTTGACTGTGGCACAACTATTTGGTAGTGCTTATTTGCATTCAGGATTGAAGTAGTGCCTCGTAAAAAAAAATAAATTGCTAATCTCCGGTTTCTTTGTATAAGCGTAATTTAACAAATGAGTAAGTTAGGAATAAAGAGAACCCGATTCTTAGCTATGTTCTTACAAACATGGTTTTTATCACTTAACTTTGTGAATCGGCATTTGTTGTTACCCACATAAAATGCTCTTACCTGCTTTATTGCTAAAAGCTATCAATTGCATCTCAGTCAGAAGTAATTTTGTATCTTCCTAGGTATTTGACTTATTTAACGAAAAAAAAGTGCTATATAAGTAGCAATCAATAAACTATGAAATTAACAAAAGGTTACTAACTCTAAACAAATGTATTTAACATTGGAATGAAGACCAGGGGAGGAACAAATGCTAGTCTTTGGCAGCTAGTTAGGTACTAAGCTGCTGTGTCTTCATCTGTCACCAAAATAACGGAGAAAGTGACCATAGAGAACAATTGTCTAAATGACCTGTAAATAACAGTGTAGCTCATAGTGTCATTAATTTCAACCTCCAGTCCTTGTAAGGCTGGTCAGCCTGGGGAAGTTAGTCAATATTTCCAGTAAAAATCTCTTCAGAAATCCAGTCTCTGTTCATTTGACGTCTTGGAACCTCATGAACATCTCTCCAAAGGGTATTTTATTGCAAACAAACCTTCAGCACAACTTGGCACCAGAAAGTGCCTTCAGGATGTAGCCAAGGACATGTGGTCAGCATTCTCTTGTCCATCATCTGCCTTGAAAACCAGGAGAGCAGTTGTCCACATGCCCCCAAGACTCAGCCCTACTTTACTTTAGGTACACTGTTATTTGCAGGCCACGCCTGCCTCCTCCCCTACACTTGGCATATTTTTCTGACTTTGTGTGAGAAGAGAGGTGTCCCATTCCTATTTAACCACACCTGCATCTGTGACCAGCTGACATCCCAATCTCATATCTATAAAGATACAGATATATGAAAGTATATGCAAAAGTAGGTATCAAAGTGTATATGAACGTATAGATACATATTTCTCACACAGGCTCTAAAACCTGCAGTGACTGACACAGATTAATATTCAAACACAACTATTTCACAACTGCTGTAAAAAATTAGTTAATTTTTCACTTATGACTGTAAAAAAAACCCAACAAAACATTTAAAACCCCAGCTGCTGGGAATTGGTTTGTTTGGCTGTTTTTTGGTATTTTTTCCCAGCTAATACAGCTAAGTACAAACTGCTGGGAACTCAGATGTAACATCAGGCAACTCAATATTTTATAATATAATCAAGAGTTCTATTCCTGCTTTTTTGGGGCCATGTGGTAATAGCTACTTTTCATATGTGTTTTTCTGACAAAAGAAAAGCATATTAAGACTGCAAAGTATCCACAATATTAGTCTGGCTTCCATGAGTGCTAATAAAAGGAATTTCAGTAAGTATCACGGAAAGACTGTCCCTTCATAAACATACATTGCTGTTATCATGAGAATCCGAAATTAAAATCAAAGAGATATTAATCCAATATATTCCTCATAGAGCTTTTAACGATTGTAATGGAAGAGCAAGACACAGTTTTGAAGCCATGTGTCCGAGGCCAGATTTGGATGCCACCTGTGGCAAGGCTTTTAAAAACGTAAACACTGTGTACAGTGGACACACCTTTAATGAATGCATGTGCGCGAATAATAGGATTATTAATAATTAAAGATAACGATTTACTTAGTCAAAATGTAACACTAGCTCACCCTGCACCAAAACCATGTCAGTGCTATACATTGGCGATTTGTATATCTGTTAAAACACGAAATGCCTTAATTGCCTTTGAGCAATTATCTTTTGGGTCAGCACGGGTACTGTGTTTGAAGTAGATAAACCTGCCCTTTATTCAGCGAGAAACATTTCCTCACAGACTATTGTCATTCAGGTGTGGTGATCTGGCATTAGCACCTCGTTAAGATGCAGGCTATGCCTTTTGGGGAGCTTTTTTTTTTTTTTTTTTCCCCTGTTGCTGCAGGTGTTTTTCCTGATGCCCCGGTTGAAACAACCGAGGTTTAAAGAACTCCTGAGCACACCTTCAGGGAAGTTGCACAGGAAAAGACAGTTCAGGGATCTGTTCAGGAGAGCTCGCAGAAAGCTCTTCACCTTGCTTTGGCGAGTAACACCCATCAAGGGTTCAACACAAAAATGCACCTTGTCGTTTCTTCTCTCTTTCAAATGAATGCTTTCCTACATTCCCGAGTCTCAAGCTTCGTACATACAAGGGAGATCTTTTAAACGAGCTCATTCATACGAAGTCCCTCCTCCTTAAAGGAGAATCTTTAGGATCTTCAAGGATCTTCAAAGGGAACAGAAAAAAGAGTCGAGGAGATGAGGCTAGCGAGCTTGAAAGAAGTCTGAAGCGCTGCAAAGGCAGCAGCGCATTCGGGAATGCAGTTTCAGGGTTCTGTGATGTAAATTTTGCTGGACTATCACTGTCTCACTGTCACTTCAACATCAGAATAGACTGAGAGGGAAACTTCCTTTCATGAATGTGTTCTTGCCCTAAATGGGAATTACTGCATCAGGGGGTTGGTGTGGGGGAGACAAAAAAAAGTGGGGAACAAAAAGGAAAAAAAAAAAAGCAAAATGAAAAAGAGAGAGCTAAAAGAACACCCCCAAAAGACACAAAAAACCCCATAAAACTCCTTGCAGAGTAGGCTTGAAAAATTCGTGTCATAAATATCCACCACGTGTATCATCTGTGCTACCTCTGACCTTACACACACCAAGATGTGATGGTGAACACCAAGGCATGGTGGTGTTGGTTGCTTCACCTTATCCCTGAATGCAATAAAGGTCTCTCTGCTAGCTTGAACAGAAGTTGCACCTTGCAGGTTTTTCTGTATTTGGTCAGACATACTGTACTTTGAACACTATAATTCTGAGAAAAATGTGTTGGATACATAAGACCTCACCTTATTACACATTGTAAGGTCATGAAAAGGCTTGTCAGTGAATACTGTCACTCCAACTTATAATTTAGTAACCTGTATATTAAAAAGCTACCATTTATCATTGCAAAATAAAAGGCCTTAAAAAATGTTGCCAAAACATTTTATTTAGGCTGGGAGGTATTTCTCATTCAGAAACACCACGAAAACAAATAGATTAGGTATGATAATTTTTGTACAGCAGATACTTTTTTTGGATATGAATGTAGATATAGATATAGATGATAGAGATATAGAAAGAAGCATAAAATATGAAATATTCCTTATTTACAGCTTTGGTGATGTGCATATATTATGGATACTCTAGACAAATAGAGGCGACAATCTGTAAGAAGTGTTAAACTATGAAACTCTTGATTTTGTATTTTGATTTCCAGTTGATACCTGTAATGGTGGCTACATAGTCTGCCAGGTGTAGGGGCAGACATTTTGAAATGACAAAGTTTTTCCTAAAAAAATTATAACCTTGATGCTAAAAGCAAAATCGCAAAAGCTCCAGTATTTGTTGGTGACATTTAAAAGTCATTATATTGCAGATCCTGAAATCAAGCTGAACACTACATACATTTGGAAAATTAAACAGGTGAAATAAACATCTACTGACATTTTATACCCTCTTGACAACCATAGGATTTCTATAGTCAGGTTAAGCAACCTGACCATAATTCCCCAGAAAGGCAAAGAAATCTTTTCTGAAATAGGGTGCACTGACTTTTCAAAAGCAAAATGATAATAAAATTGGGACAGTGGTTCAAACAAGCAAAATTATTTACTGGAGGTTTTCCATGAGATCAGCCATCTTTTTATCTGAAAATGAAGGCAAGTATTCACAAAAATGAAGATAAATGCCTTTAATCCATAGTTAGAAAAGTATGTTAGCATAGAAAACACTTTACAAAATAACATCCCATGTTAATTTAAGTACATTTTAAAACCAGCCACAATGTAAGAATTTAAGTTCTTTACTGACTGAAGTTTCAAGCCCCATTACTCTCTCTACCTCTTTCTCCATCTACAGGGGGTTGTGGCTTACAAAATTGGAAAAGGCTGACCGAAGTCAGCCTTTTTAAAGATCCAATTAACAACTTCTACCCTCAGAGTGGAAAATATGAAAATAATGTTGGGCTTAGAAATCAAGGAACATTTTCTGTCCTGTATGCTGATGGACAAAGCATTGACTAGAAGTAATGAGTTAGATACCCATGAACAGTAGAAACAGTATTTCTTTTTCTCTGGATTTCCTTGCACCACAAAACATTTACACATGGGTCTGAAGGAGCCTGTCTATGTGAAAAAATTAAGTTGAGTTAACAGTAACATATAGATCTGATTTTACATTATCCAAGTATAAAACAAGAACCATCTATTTTTTAATCAATCCTCTAGGAAACAGAAGTATTTGAAAGTATAAAACCACAACAGGTTGCTTTAACAGATTATAACAATAACTTATGATGAAAGATCTAGATGGAGGACTACTCATCTTCCTAATAAAAGGAAAGTGCATGCTCATCATTTGTATACTGGTTCAGTAAAATTTTCTGAACAGGCTTCTCTAAGAATGGCATTGCCACCTGTTATACCTCACACTTTGCAAGCATGCATTTTATTCTGTGAGAAAATGATAATCCAGTGTTTCAATATGTGTCATATATCACATGAACATGAACCTTTATTACACTTGGACTTCTCATCCAGTTCTTATAAGCAAGCCTAAACTTAGTCACTGTACAACAAACCTTGTACAGTTCATCAGTTCTGCATTCTATACCACATGAACATATAAGCAATTGAAAACACAAACTATGATAACTTACTGACAGGTATAAAATACTTTCACAAAAAATCCCACAAAACTCCAACCACTGTAACCATGTATAATAAAATAAGTCAAAAGTAGTTAACTGAAACTGGTTTATTGGTAATAAATGAAAATCCAACAACTGATATTCAAAGGCTTAAAAAGAAACAGATCTCCATATGCTGACTGTGTTTAATTAAATCACCTAGTTATTACCAATATTCAGCTAATATTTTTAAGCTTTTGCCTTTTTTTGCCTGCTCCCCATCCTCCACTTAGCTGCACTGGACGGTCTCGAAATGATATCCGTTCTGCATGAGATGGACCCAAACATGATTTTTCTGGAGTAGAAATATTCTTTTCTAAACAACAAAACAGACATGAAATTAAACAACAACCAAACAAAACACCCTAAATTTCACTTTACCACATTCTTTTCAAGACAATAATATTTCTAGGTCTAATTAGAAGGCACACAATTTTTATAGTTATGTATCACTCACCATTTAAAAGTAACACAAGTAGTTTAATAAGGCAGTACTTTAAAAAAATTAACTGATCCAAAAAGACAGTAAAATTACTAATCAAAATTATAATATTTTTAGAAGTGTCATTATCTGTCCATTTTGAACTTAAACACTTACAGAATTACTCAATGCTTTTGACAAAGAAACTCAACCTTCAAGTGTATGAAGAACTAGTTCAGAAGATATATCTAATTAACAAGTGGTTATGTTAGATCAAATAAAAAAAAAAAGTTTTCTTTTGTTCAAAGCTCAGGAATACTTAAATGCTGGATGATGCCACAGAAAAATTTAGAAACACATAGGAATATGTGAAACAATCACTTTCATTGTCATTCATACAGATGCTTGAGTAATTTAGACAATAGTTTCTGAAAAACTCTTCAGACAATTATTTAAATAAATTAACCAGTAGGCATGACGAAAGGTATAATATTTATTTAAAATAAATCAACATTTTACACCTGATAATATCTTTCTTTGGCATGTGTAAGAAAGAAAACGTCTGTGGAAGACAATCCAAACTTCAGAAGAGAATGATATAATGTTCACAATACAGCAGTTCATGCCTGTGAGTGTGTGTGTATATATATATATATACATATATATATATGTATCTAAAATTAGCATGCTAGCTTATCAAATGCATATTTTATGAACAACTTTTGCAACTTACCAAAGGAAAATATTATTACCTCCATAGTTTCAGTATTTTTGATATTTTAAGTTTTTAGGACTGCTCAATAGAAAAATTAAATTTCTCACAATACGTAGGGACAAAAAAGTAGAACATCATTTTATGTACCAATATATAAAACATAGCTATAAATTTCAAAGAGTAAAAGTTCCTTTGCTTTCTCATAGATGATTTCCTGTTGGCTTCTAGATCTAAATGTCAGGAGATTTTCCCAGCCTACAATTCCCTTTCTTATGAATTCTTAAATTATTGTAAATGTATCTTAATAAACAGTTCTCTCTTTTGGCAACCAAGAGCTTTCAAGTATTTTTAACATTATCTCCATTCATCTTCTTATGGCTCTGCAGATGTAGCCAATTATTTTTTTTTCTTAAAATATATAATTTACTCTAGATGTATCTCCTAAAAATTTAAAATTCTGATATTTTGCCTTTACAACATTCCCAGTTCCCTTCCCTTTGGATTATTTTATTTAACATCTCAAATGGTAGCAGAAGGGCTAGTAAAGAAAGGTTTTTGTTAAAGAGCAAAGAAAATATTTAATCAAACAGTAAACTTTCCATTAATTATTTTGCCTGGGAACCATAGCATATTCACTGAAGACTGAAACCCTCACATTAGTAAATTAAGTGGTTAATTAATGAAACTTCAAAATAAATCTAGCATGGTAATAATATTTTTTAAATTCCATGTCTTTAATTTCAAGAAATATTTTATGAAATTGAAAACATTGTTAAACAACAAAAATAATTAAGACTGGAAGTTTTTGTAAAAATAAAACTGAAAAGGAAATTGTTATTGCACATTTAAAGTGGAAAACAAAACTGGGGCTAACATGTTTTGCTGTGCACTCATCTTCACAATATAGGTAAAGAGGACATACAATTTTTTTGGTATATTTTGACAAAAAATAAATTTTATTACATTAAGTTTTAAAAGAGAATAAAAACAGATGCTAGAAAAAGCCTATCAATAATGAATTTGAGAAGTAGTCTAGTAGTGATAGAGTCAATATAGGAAGACAGTCAACCTAATCCTAATTGCCTGATCTGGATTATTTCTGGACTAAAAACCTCACTTGTTTATGAACATATGGGAACTGCTAAATAGTATTTTCATGATGGATTTCAGTAATCTGTACATGTAAAGTTTTTGCCTCTCCACTTGTAATTATATACAATGCATTGGAAGGAATATATTGTCCTTACATGAGTATGAAATATGTATTATTGCTCCATTAAAAAATCCCAAAGACCTGCTGTATGCAGGTTTAACACATCAGAGGCTGTCTCAAAGTCTGATAGTCATGGGTCTCTTTTTTCTAAAATCTGCTCTTGTTAGACTTCCTAGCATCTGCTTTAAACTTTATTATACAGTTGTGACCTGTTTAAGCACAGACTAATTCTGTATTCTTTCTTTCCTCCCTTTACACAGTTCTCAGCACTATTCAGCCAAAGAAAATAAAGCCATTGTAGAGAAAGATCAACTAATTTGGAACGAAATATCACTGTAATGTAAATCACTGTAAATCATTCCCTTTGTCTGTCCCATCTTTCCATCTTTGAAATTACCATAATCATGTTTGCACTTCTGATAAATCACTTTTGATATCTACTAAATATCTACTATGAGAGGAGTACTATTATCAATGCTGCTGTTCCAGTTATCAGTGGTGGAGTGCTGAAAGACAGAGCTGGTATGGAGTACAGTACCAAAAGACTATTCCCTGAAGAAGAGCTCTCAAGGACAGATAGATCACGCCAGCATAATGCAGTTTGCTTACTCCTATTCAGATCACAGCTATTTCTCAGATGTTACACTCGTGGTTATTGTAACTGCTAGTGGTTAAATATTATTTATGATTGAAAAATTGTGTCCTAAAGCAAAAGTATAATAAAGGTTTTAGTCAAATATGAGAAAGGGTTTTGCTGCAGTTCTTTCCCCCAGAGTTTAATGCAAGACCAAACAGAAAGATTAATGAAAAATAAGAATAGAATCATAGCTTCATGAAGGCTGGAGAGGACCTCTATGATCATGGAGTCCAACCATTAACCCAGCACTGCAAAGTTCCCACTAAACCATGTCTCTAAGCATCACATCCACATGATTTTTGAACATTTTCAGGGATGGTGAATCCACCACTTCTCTGGTAAGCCTGTTCTAATGCTTGACCACCTCTTTGGTGAAAACATTTTTCCTAATATCTAATCCAATAATGATAATCCAATAATGAATGGAATATGTTGCAAATATGGGATTTACCTGATTGATCACACATATGCCCACAAATTACTACACTTCCTTTATGGCTTTTGCTATTCCAGTGAAAATCTAGGTAGGAGTATTTCACATGTGCTCAAGTAAGAGTAGCTTTGCACTTAAGTGTAAAATGTGCATCTAGATGGAATTTTGCAAGAAGTAAAAAAAAAAAAAAATTGCATATAAACTAAAAAATACCTCAGTAACTTTGTTGTCAATACCTCTGTTTACAAAAGATTTTCTGATTCTGATTTACAAACAGGCAAATTTTTTTTCTTCAGAAATATTCAATAAAGACACCTCCATTAGGAAATGGTTAGAATTTTATCAAGATCAAGAGACTGAGAGAAGACAAAAGAGTCTGGTAAGGGATGACTGTGGCACTTTGAATTGACAGACTGAATCTAGAAATAGTCCTCAAAAACAGTCTTGTTAAAAAAAAGTCACAAACCAGAAAACAAACCTAACTTTCTAAAAACCGTCAAAAACATTTCAAAATGAATCCTTATTATATTTTTTCTCTTGTATTTATTGATTGGGAGTTTTATTGAAGTAATGCTGTAATCTTACAGCATTACTAATAATGTGAACAGTTTTACAGCATGCTTGGATTTGCAATGTCTCCGTTTTCCCCCAAACTGCCATGTATCTTGCAAATGAATGGTTGTGCTTGTGAGTTAATTAAGAGAACACTAGCATGTGAGTGTATCACATTACTGCTATCATAATTTCTTAATTGGTAAAATAAAGGTGACATATATGACATAGTCATATTTTGCTATAAAGGGGTATATATTTCATTAATGTGCATAAATACACACATGGATTTGTGTATTTATGATTTATTAACAACTGTAAGCATAATCACAATACTTTTAGTTCATGTTATGTTCTTTAAGTGTATTTGTAGTGGACCTTGCCCAAAGGCAACAACAGAAAGATTCACAGCATCTCAAGATACTATATTTAGTATCTTTACTAAATAGAATTAGGTGTATATATTAAATATAAACTAACATGTTTACTAAATGTAAATTAGAACAATTACATTTGGTTTACTATACACAGTACTGATATTTATTACTACTACTACTACTACTACTACTACTACTACTACTACTACTACTATTATTATTATTATTATTATTATTATTATTACTATTATTACTTGTACTAGAATTAAATAGAACTTGACAAGTATATTAAGTATAATTTGTATAAGTATAATGGTTATTCTAATACCAACTGATGTGGGAACAAATCTTAGCCAAGAAAAACAATTTAATTTCTGCTACACTAAAGCAGGCTTTGGAAGACAGGATCTAACACTTATTTACTGTACATTCATTTACTTGTAACAACTTAATATATGAAGCTCCAGTAAAGTCTGAGAGACATTTGGATGCCTGCATATAGCAAAAACCTGCTCTGAGTATGTGCTGAAAGCTTGTCTTGGGATAATGTCACATGCTTCTATTTCCAGGCAGTAACTTTTTGGTTGTTTAATCTGTTTTCTGCTATCAATTTGTTCTGGTCTTTTTTTTGTTAAAGCCTGGGTCTTTTAACAAATGTCAAGGTTTACACATCCACTGTTTTGATAAGTAATGCAATATGTAAAATGCTTTGAATGAAATTCTTGGTGTCCAAGAAGAAAAGCTTTGTTAAAAGGGTTATGATAGAAATTTTATGATGCATAGTAAACGTCATAGGACATTTATCGATCCACCTAACATTGTATGTCTGGAGATATAATTTATTCCAAAGTCCTTACCATATTGTATTACTTAAAAGCAAATACAGCATAAGAAGGCATGGAGAAAAAAAACCTCAACATTTTAATGAAAGTGACCAGAACGAATCCATAGCAGCAAAGCATTTACATCAATTTAAACTCTGGAAAGAAGGTAGGTTCAGCAGGTCTGTGAAAAAGGTAAATGATAAAATATCAGAAAGGTTTAACTTTATAATAGTGTTACTTATGGCTGTCTTAAAGTTGCATTTTTTTTTTAGTTTTATTGCTTGCATAGTTATTGTGCTGCAATTTGACATTATATTTTCTAATTTTAAAATAAAATTGAAATACCATTGACAAATCTGGGGATCCATTTATATGAAATACCGCATGGTATGTAAAGATATATCTCCTTTTTGTATGGAGATTTTAAAAAAAGACCATACTCATCATTTTGGTTTTTTAAGTAAATGGCAAATTTTGTTTGTAAATCTTCATGACTTCATGCTGGTAGTACTAGAGACTGGTTCTAAAATTTTATAGAAACAATGAACTTAAATTTCTTTTTTTATCAAAGATTGATGCTCTTCTAACTAGATCATGCTGACAATTACATACTTGAATAATCTGAACTCCAAAATGTGACTCAGTCACATAGAGTTGAAAGAGATAACAATGTACAAGAATATATTATAAACATTTATTAATTACCACTCCACACAATTAAAATAAACATAATAAACATAGTGCTTCAAATACATTCCCATAAAATACAACTCTTCTCTAATTACAAGAAAGACTTTCAGCACCGCTGTTTATTAAAGCTCAATATTTATTTTGTGTTTCAGCTCCTGATCTATTTCCCCACTTTTGACCATTTAGGATGAAACTGAGTGTCTGCCCAAAATTTTCCAAAAGGTTGCTCACTTCTAAGAGAATACATAAAATATTTAGGCTGCCCTTTGCAGACAGATCTGAAATCTACCAAATAACAGTGCCTTCCTTTTAGGATATGTCCAAATTTGGATCAAGTATATCTGAATTGAAGTTTTTCCATGATCAGAGAAGGAATTCTTGATCTTTTGGTCTATTTTCACTAAAATACCAGTCAGTATGGAAACATGCTTTACCATGATATTACATGGACCTAAGCAAGGCTGTTCTTAAACATAACGGTGCTAAGTCAGGGACCTTAAAAGCCTGCTCGTTTCATGCTGTCTGTGGCAGATGGAGAATAGCTGCAGGAACCACGGAGAGGGTAAGAATCAAAACTCCTGCAGGAAGAAGACTGAGGGAAGAGGCAAAGGGCTGCAATGAAAATCTGAGAGAGAAATGACACTGATTCAGAATCAAGGTGAGAGAGCTAAAGCTAACTTGGTAAATAATGCCCTGGCACAGCTGGCACAAGAGACTAGAATGACTTGACAAAGAGACTGACACAGAGCAGGGAGAAAAACATGGAGAAGAAGAAAACTGTAAATTGTCAAAGGGAAACTGTAGGAATAAAGAAGATGGATTATGGGGCGTTAGATGGTTCCTAACTCTCATAATTAACATAATTAAAAGAAGTAAAAATACAGGTAAATAATAAGAAAGAACACAAAGAATAAGTACATTAAGAGGCTGGACTTAAGATTTGCCTAAACAGTACACTAATCCAGGCCATATTTGAGGAAGTCTAAACTAGAAGAAGATGAATCTGAGGAATAATGTCAGGCATAATTTGGATTCAAAACGAAACAGAGTGAGAGGGGAAAAAAGTAATCAGACCGGGATCTGTAGAAACAAACAGAAGACTTGATGGCATATGTGGGAAAGAAGAGTGGATGGGAGAGAAAGCTTGGGCTGCAATAAATTGGAGGACAGAAAGAAGAACCATTCATAGTAAAAGAAAGGATTATAGAGCACAGTTGTGGAAAAAACAGCAATGAAAAAGAGACAAATTAGAAGGAAAAAGCAAGGAAAGTAAGAGTGCCTTGGAAAAGAAGATCTTATAGACACATCTTTACCACCCAGTGCAACAATCTTGTGAAGCAGACAAACATAAACTACTGGGCCTTTCAGTGAACTGACTTGAGAATATTTTTGAATCTACTTAAAAACATCCCACAGCAAAGGAAACATAAAACTGTTATTATTTACTCAAATCATAGGACAGAAATACTTATTGTTGATCTAATGGTTCCATGGTTCTAAATGGATACCTAAGTGAACTATAAGCCAATATCTCGAACAGGATTTTTTTTTTTTAAGCTAGTTTCTCTTAAAAAAAAATCCGCACTGAAGGACCCCCAAACCCTAGTAGAAGACTATGAGGCTGGTAAAATTAAGGACTTAAAATTTAGAATAGGCCTCTGTGTATCTGTTCTTGAATTATTTTCGTAATTGGAAGCACAGATGATGAAATTACATGAGCTCTTGTATTATTTTTTCTCCCTAGCTTCTTATATTCAATGAAAGCAAGTTCTACATGCCTTTAAAATCTGCATTTAGGTAATTTTTTAATATGCAACCTCAAAGTCAATTAAGCAGCATCTTTTAAGATGTCATTGTGTAGACTGTTCAAAAAGATTAGGTATATGTTGTTTGATAGTCAACAAATACAGAGAAAAATACGTATGTATGAAAGAAATATGCACAAGAAACTCCTTGGTAAAATATGAGCAAATTCATAGAGTGCTTAAAAATGAGATGCTTCTTACACAGAGTTTACAAATCCTAAATGAAAGACAGCAGTCCTTGAACTAGAATATATAGACAATAGTGATGCTGGGTAGAAAGGACCGGAAAGAAAGGAAAGGAAAACAGGAATTTTCTAATGTGAAGCTGTATCATACACTGCTTATAACAAAGTTGAAGAGTTTCTAACAATCTCATGAAAGAAAGGGAGGCAAAAAAAATCAAGGTGTGGGCTCTGTCAAGAGCAAAAATGATTGAGCAAGATTTAAAAAGGAAGTGAAATAAAAGCTGCTATGTTTTTTTCCGAGTTGGAAGACTTCACTGTAAGAAAGGTATAATTAAAGGGCATTAATTTATTATCACTGAGTAGCAGAATATAAAGTTTGAATTTACTGGAGAACTAGAACTGATAAATGTTTTTTAGTGGAAATATACATGGGTCCATTTTTTGAATTAAGAGTAATAAAGGAATTACAAGGTTCAGGTTTTAATTTATTTAATTTGTTTTCCTAGAAAGCAGTTTTACTGATATCAGAGGCTTCCTGAAAAGCTCAAATTCAGGGAAGAGAAGAATTAAGAATTCTGGGCAGTATTTAAAATAAAAGAGGCACAGCTCCCATTACATTTCACTTTCAAATTTTGGTCAGGAGATTGCAGTTTCCAAGGCAAATATAAGGCAAATGAAGTTTAAATTTGCAGAGGAAAAAACCCCACAAAATTATGATGACAGACAATGTAAAATATGTAGGAGACTCATCTATATGTCCAACACTGGTTGGTCATAAACAGATTAGGATGATAGAAGGTAGTTGATTGTCATAGCCTACTCACAAATTAGATATTAGGATATACAAAAACCCATACTCTCTAGATAGGTACAGAAAATGCTTATCCTCTAAATCTTGCAAAATATTTCTATGCCTATCTTGCACCTTCATGCTGACTAAAGTATTAGTGTTCAGGAAAGAATTAAGACAAAAAATACAACCAGAAATTCACACCAATGTTTATGGAGTTAATAAAATTGCAAAGAATGCTCAGACCCCCTGCCCCCCAACCAGCCCCACCCCAAAAAATAACCTCAAGAAATAGAAAAGAAAAAATAGTTACTAGGGAGCATAAAGCAATAACTGTGAAGGAATATTATATTCCTTCTGTAACATAATATAAGTATGTTCTTAGATCATAACATACTGGCTATTAACAGAAGCAAAGTCCTAAATTAGACAGATAACTATTTACTCCTGCTGAACAATGGCTACTCTTTCTTCAGGTTATACTTTTTTTTTAAACATTTGGTCAATTTAATGAACAGTTAGTTTTCCCTTTGAACATGTAACAGGGAAGCAAATCAAATACTTTTAAGTAAGCAAATGCTTTCCTTAAACGGAGATATTCTATGTTAAAAGCATTCCTTTTATTACTTAATTAATTTAGCTTTGTCAAGGAACAGAATTAAATTAGTTTAGGATTAATCTATCCCATCCAAATTTTTCAGAAAAAATAGGAAATTTGGCTTTAAAAAAACCTAAAATAGTTTAAGTCAGAATTCAAAGAAACTGCTATTGGAAAAAAAATCTATAGAAAGGATATAAAAGTTGGGAAGTTCACAAAATATTTCTTAAAATCTTGACTTGGCCTTTCTAAAATCCCCTGTAAATTAAAAGATAATAATTTTGAAGTGTAGTATGTTTTGTCTTAACAAAGACACAATAATTCATACATTTCCCTAAATATATAGAAAAGGTATTTAATTTCTGTATCACATTAATTGAGCAAGATTTTTTAGTAAATATATTTATGAGTCCATTATTTTGTATTTCTAGACTTTACTTTTCAGTCTGTAAGATCTCAACAATTTATTGATACAATTTCTAAACTACAAATTATATATAAAGAACGTGTATGATACTCCCAAATAACAGCTCTTGATTCCTAACAATAACTGAATTCTGAGGAACGGCCACAACTATGGATGTTGGAGAGTGAACTCAATAACATTTTATTATTAAAGCTTGTCAAATCATTGAGGTTGAGATCTTCTGAAAAAATGGTACAAGAACTTGATTTAAGAATTTATTGAAATGACAGGACCTCTAATGACACAGCATCTTTATAACAATCTAATACAACTTCAGGTTAACTCAAAGGGAACACACCTACTAAATCACTGAAACAGTTCCTAGGCAACTTCATTTACTATTCCAGAAGGCAAAACCAAGAGACATTATAGAATAAGAAATCATTCTATAACAAATATATTCTAGCAAAGGCAAATTTATAACGTTTTCAGATTAAAGATATCATGGGGCTAATGATTTATTCTGATAATTGAAAAGCAACAAACTCTGGCAAAGAGAAATAATGTAATAAACATGTTTCTATACTGCATATGAAATGTAAAAAGGTGACTAATATGTGATTTTATATACCAGAAGTGATACAATTGAATGTATCATCACTGTTTAATTTCTTAAGTCCGTGGTGCTAATATTTATAAAGACACATATGCAGAAACATATTTAAAGAGACATAACACCTGGGCTTTTATTTCCTTCGTTCCTGGATTATTGAAATAAGAATGCATATATAGGTATGGCACAGTAGATGTATTTTTTGAAAGCATACCTATATTAGCGACATTGTAAACTCTCTGTCTCTCCACCCCCGCTCCCTCACATTTATGACTCTGCCAGTTGGTTGTTCTTTCCTGCTCCCTTCCTAATCTCTCCTTCTTGAAGGTATAATGCAATGGCACTTTTTTATTTTCCTAAGAAAAAACCATTCTCCAAGATTCACACAGGCAAGAGTTCATATTAATTTATTTTTGGATGGAGTTACAATATAGGTTACAGCCTAAACAACAGTTATACACTAATATGAATGCAGTGTATACTATTTAACTCAATTATTCAAGATACAGACACATTCTATTCTGGATACATGAATACAATGATAATCTTGTCATTGACATCAGTTGTTTAGAGTTATCTCACCTAAATTCAGGATCTTAGCAGTTAGGAATCTCATCTAATTTAAATGGTGTGGCTTCATCACTAGCCAATGGAGAGAAACAAGAAAACTAAGGACACAATTTGTTCTTTTCTAAGATGGCAGGCACAAAGATAGAATTATGGTTTTTTTCCATTGGTACAATTAACTTAGACTACGATGATAAATTTTATGTAATCTAATTTTAGGAATGTAAAAAAAATCAACAAGCACAAACATATTGAGTCACTATATTTTTTGCTTGTGGTGAAGTAATGTAAATAAATCTTCATTCCAAAGTCTTTACAAAGTATGTCAGAAAAATAGAGATTTCAAGTATTTTTACATGTTTTCCTTGAATTTTAATTTTTTAATTGAAAGTGGAAATTTAGTATATATGAAAACATAATCACAAAGTAAATCGAGCAATTTATATATATAAATTATATTAAATACCTGATTACTATTTTGACAACATTTCAAGAAACTTCACTACTTAAAAAGTTTTAGGAATTTTGATAATTTTGCGAAAGTTCTTTAATACAGCTTAAATTTTCCGTAATGTGCTTTTGAGGGGTTTAGGTTTTTATTTATTTGATATAAACATTGCACACAAATAGAAAAATAGAGTATGTCATATTATCAGAAACATATTGAAATTTCTTCAGTTATGTTACACAAAATAAGACAGGAAACAAAATTCTATAATTTTATGACATTCAAGAATTTTTTTTCTGCATATAGAGTCTGTTGTTACCTTCTATGGTATTAGAATGGTAAAAATATAAGGCTTTAAAAGGCTCCTCTAATACTGAGGTGTAGTGAGTTCAGTGGGATCATAAACTACTGCATGACTGGTAATCTAAATGACAGAAATCTCTGCCTTGATTTGTGATATGTGTTCTGGTGCTCAGGTAATAAAATATGCATTTTTCAAAGCTCTTTTGGAAATAAAATAAGAGGAAGATTAAAACCAAATCCTTTTCATACTTAAGTAAAAAGAAAATCTTCTCAAGACAGCCATGAGAAAACCTACGATACATCACAGGGGACTTCCTATTAAAATCACAAGAGGAAAGTCTATTGACACCACAGTTTTTAAACTGAACTGCAGTAAATGTATGAAAAGGCTTTAGACAAAAAAGAAGCAGAAAGATAAGCAGCATGTGTTATTAAGGATTCCAAGCATGCTCAGTTCTACTTAGCATTTTAAAGTGATCTTTAATACTGATATTGAAAAGAACCATAACTTACTTGAGGATCTTGCTGAGTGTCTGTGTGGCAGTTTATTTTTTTCTCTGTTCTCAGTCAAAGCACTTCCACTGGCCATGGAAACAAGGTCTAAATCCATGTCTTCTCTGCTTACAGAGCTTGCCTGGAAGCAGTGGGAGAGAATGTACACAATCATGAAACAAAATATAACATTTTCTGAATGTAGCTCACATTACTCCAAATAAACAAACAGGATCTGTCAAACAACCTTCTTCAAAATGATACCACAATCCTTTTTTGTTGCCTAGGCTGAACAAATGCACTATGTCAAAGCATTTTTGTAAATAAGAGCCGATCTTAAAATTGTGGTTTGTGATCTGAGTCAATGCAACAACAAAAGAAAACATTTTAGTACAGTAATTTTGAAGAAAATCAATCTCGCAGAGGGCTGATGAAACCTTAAACAGCTTAAGATCATTTACTGACCAGTCTATAATTTAAGTTATAGTTGAATGCCAGAGATGTCATATTGGATTATTTCCTCCAATATTTATGCTTTATCCAGGACACGTATCACTTCAATCAGTCATGGGCCCAGTGAGTAATTTAATCTTTTAAGGTTTTTGCTAATTAACCATAACCATCAGACAGCATTTTAATTATACTTTAGGCAAGAGAATTATATTAATTATAAACTTCTGACATCCAGTGGTGGTATGTTTTGACAAGAGGCATGTTACCTGCACACAAATATGACAAAAGAAAAATGAAAATCATGTTTCATTTTAGCATTGCTGTTTTGGGAACATGTAGGGCAAAGTTTAAAAACCAACCGGGAAGATATCTCCCACTGCAAATTGCAGATTGTTATTTTTTGCAGAAACAACTTCACATTTACTGAAGAATGAAACAAAAAGCTATTCAGCAACCAAAGCAGCCTCTAACAATAAAAAGATACTGAGGGTCAGTAATAATGACGGGGAAAAATCAGATACTGCTGATGAGCAGTCTACAAAAATTCCCAGCAATCATGAGTCAGCCGGCTGGAAGTACTGACCATAAGGATTTACTCTTCTAGACTTTGGACCTTCAGAAGTGAAGTCTAGAAGAGCAGATTCAGTCTTTCCTCTCTCTGGGCTGTAGAGATAGATGTCTTTCAGAACTACGTGTCTAACTGGGTATTTCTTTTTTAAAAACAAACTACCAAACAAACTACGGGAAAGGAAAAGACTGCCAGTGGTAATGTCATGAAACTTTTGCCTAACATTGTAGTAGCAAGCCTGCTCAACCAGGTAGCGAGAGACTGGGTCTCAACTCCTTCCTCAGGGGCATAAAGCCCACAGATCTCTTTTTCTCAGCAAAGTGCTGTTACTGTGAAGTTGCAGGCCATTCTGGAGGAGACGATTTCCAGACTTCCTGTTCAAACTACCTCACTGTACCAAAAGCAGCACTGCACCAATGCAGACAGGCTTTGTAGTCGAGTCTAACTTAGAGAACTCAGATGAAATGGAGACCTGTTTCATTTCCTTGTCTTTACTCAGTCACTGTTTAATGTAAAATTCATTAAAAAATCCAAGCACTTTCAAATCAAAACCTCTAAAGATACAGAGATTTTATACTCTTCCTTAGTGATTGCATTCCCTTTGTGTCCGCACAGAAAGTTTATCCCTTGCTTTCTGATGCCTACCTTTTATATGTTTAATGACGAGGAATTTAAAGTTTTGCTTTGCACAGCTAGTCTTTATTATCGCTGTTAACATCAATATTTTATTTTCTCTTCCACAGCAGTGCCAAGCAACTTTGAAAAAAGATGTTTTATCCTGCCAATTGTTTCTATTTTATTGACCTTAATACTTGCAGTTGCTTTAAGCTTGTGAGAGCTTTGTACATTCAAAATCTTTAAATGAAAAACTTTTAGTCTTTTATTGCATTTCAGAAATAATGCAATGATTGTGATGCTCAAAGAGATTCAAACCAATGGAAATAGTCATCCTTATTTCTATCTAACCTGTTTGAACACACTACAAAAGTCTTTTCAATGTTCCAGTTCCCAAAGATTTGTGGCCATGAAGGCACAAATTTTATACCCGTAACATTTCCACTGTATTATTTCCAATCCCTACCATCACAGAAACTAAGCCTTCATCATCTTGTAGACAATGATATTCAGGATTTTATGCTAGACTTTACTATGGCTATCTTATCTCTGATGTAAAGTATTCGTTATTTTTTTTCAAATAAATGTGTTTTCACTCAATTACAGTCAGACTAATAGTTGTATTAATCACTGCAGAAGGTTGTACTAATCACTGGAGAAACCTTAATTTGGCCTTTTAAAGAAGCTGATTGGAAGTCCTCTGAAGCTAATTAAAATCTTCCCTTTTTTGCTTATGATTTAGAACCAGATTTTGGAAGAAATTTAAGATACTGGCACAGTTTTTTCAGACTGTAGTATTAGAATTCCAGCTGTAGTGATCATCATAGTTAACTCTTCAGACTTGCTGCCATTTTTTACTACCACAAACCTTTCTCATTAATTAATTGAAAATTAATATCGATCAGGAGGAATCTTTGCCTTGAACACAGCTTTGCGTCTGTATATTTGTCTATTTCTAGGTAAAATTATCAAGATGTTCTGCCACCTTCAGAGATAAAAGGCATTTTTGAATTCAAGTTACATATAGATGATTGAAGATACTGATCAATAGTGAAGGGGTTAACCGTGTAGGTAACTTAAACTTCACACAAGAAGAATCAGGAAGTCTATCCTACTGGCTATTCCACAAAATCATATTCATTTAAAATAATTTTAACTGTAAACATGCCTTCCTAAGCACTTCAATGGTATTACTAATGAGAAAAATCATCAAAATTACTAAGATTAACATAATAAGGTCTTAGATTTACAGCAGGTTACTACAAAGCAATAATCCCCAGTGAGAAGACTTCATTGTTTATATGTAACCACTGAAATGAAATTTTGTATCCATGAAAACGAAAGTCTCAATTTACTGGAATGTCCACAAATATCATTTAGAAAACCATATGAAACTTTCAGAATGCAGGCTTATGGAACACATAACAAGCAGGGATTGTCTAGCACATGAGAAAACTTCATTGTTTCAATCATATGGCATAGGAATAAACTACTGGAAATGCCCAGGAATGCTATCCTCTCCTAATGCTTCCTCCCTCTCTCTTTGCTTTTAATACATATTTTCCATTTTTTTTCAGTTTACAAGATTTTTTTTTATAATGATTGCAGCTTTTAACTTGATTTTTATCATGATTTCATACTTTTTAAGTAAGCTACTGTGCCAAAACAGTAGGAGCATGTTCACATTTCAACCTTTAAGAGAACTCATATAAATTTTAAAACCAAAATTCTCCAGCCATCTGTGTGTACAAACCACACCATTATTTCACTGCCTGTATAGTACTGCTTTCTGCATTAGAGATACGTTTTATTCTATTTTCTATTTCTTGAACGCTCTATTGCATTTTTCTCTGTATTTCATTCATGTGGAAAAGTTATGTTATTATGTGGCACGGGCTGTGACAATTCCATAACTTTGCCAGTTATGTGGGCACACCACATAATGCTGTTGTGGGATTGCAGCAGTGTTTTGTGGAGAGAACCGCTTAGTGTAAATAACACACAATCTACCTATGTGCACTTATGACAACCAATAATTATATCATATGTAATTTAGATAACATTATTAAATTATGATTTGCTCAAATTACAGCTTTAGACTCCACCTATCAAACCCCACAACAGTCAGTTTGTTCATGATTTCAGCCCTTTAAATTATAGAAAAACTGAAGAATTGGACACATTTGCCAGAGAAAAATATTTGACAAAATCTGTCTTAAAGAAAACAGTAACAGTAATATGTAAGGCTTAAAATTATTATTTTCAAAGGTGAATTTTATGGGAGTTTATGGAATCATTTCCAAAACACGAAAATTGCATAGGTTGTGAAGCTAAAGAAGGAAGAGGCTAGAAGGGGCAAGATTGATCAGAGAACAAAATGAGGCATATGACACATAATCTAACTGGGAAATACTTTTTATGCAATATTTTACATCATGTATATGAGTATGAAATACTAATTCTGCCTAGCTTCTAAAATGTTGCCCCCTTTTTTACACTGCACAAAATTTTATCAATAAGAATATTGCTAATATGGCATTAAAATGTAAAGTCTATATATATAGAAATGAGTGAGTATGCATTGGCCTGGGGGCATCACAACTGCTTGCTACAAAAGGAACTTTTGGGTATCTCTAACACAGTCTTTCAATTTTGTAAATCTTCAAATTGTTAAATTGCTCATATTTCCCCTCCCTCCAACTTACATGACTACTTGTTTCAGAAAATCTGATTTTTTTAAATGCTGCAAAAAGAGTGAATCATGAAAAAAGAAGGAGGCATTTTAAGAGGTAAAGAAATATAAAAAAAGAAATTGTAGGAGTAAGTCTGACTTCATTGAATGTTTTCAATAATGTCAACATATTAATATACAATTTCAACTTACTGTATTTCAATAAATGAAATTGAAAGCATATTAGAATGATTTAGGTATGTTATATACAGAATCTGAGAATATTTAAAGTTGTTTAATTTACAAGCATACACATTTTCAGTAAATAATGTAGCTGGTACTGAACCATATTTAATTTTTTTCAACTTTTTTTGAAAATGCAGATTTAGAAGCTTTAAAAAACACACAGTAGCATTTGATGTCTTAAAAACAAACTCAGTGTCAGATCATGATGCTAGAACCCAAAGCACCTACATGGGGTTTTTTGCTAAAATATTTTATTCTGATCTCCATCAGGGGATGACTCGATTGCCAAACGAGATAACACTACTGAATTATATTAACCAAAAATTATTTTTACACCAAGTAAGGATTGAAAATACCTGAATTCTGCAAAATCCCACAAAGAAACAAATTCTTACCACAAGCTGTACTTGTCTGCTGTCGCATATCGCAGGATCTAACTCGGGCAAAAAACGACAGCTGGGAAAAATGTAGAATAGAAATTTCAGTAACTCCCACTGTACTGGGCTCACTAAAATACCTGCACAGATCCTTTTCAGGAAACAATCTTGCTTAATATTTCGAATAATTTCCTTATTAAGATGTATCAGAGAAATTAATATTAACTGATAAAGTATCAGAGCAATTACTATTAATTTTTTGTACTTGATTTAACAAATAATTAACAATTGTTTATTCAAATGATAGAATATCAAGTCAAACTATTCTAACCAGCATGACTTTTTGTATGTGTTGACACAAATTGTAGAAAAGTCAGTTTTCATATTCCTTTTTGTAGGAATAAAATTTTTTTCAGCTGAAAAAATATATAAGCTGTTCTACATTGTCTACCAATGAAGTGTGAATGGACATCAGTTGGACTTTTGGCACATAAAAAGATGATATCATGATCCTTTAAAAAGTCAGTATAAATACTAGAGCATAGCATACACCTGCAGAGGTAGCACAATAACATTTAAGAAAATTGTTTTATAAATTTCTGTGTCTTACTTTCAAACATTATTACCTGTTGTATTCCACAGTTTTCATTCAATTTAAAAGTCATGGAAATGATCTTAAACAAACACTTTGAGTATTTCTCTATTATGGATCACGACTAAAAGAGAAATATTTCTGCAAATATTTCCTAAGGAACATGTTTTTCGTTTAGTTTCTACAATCACTGATACAAGCAGGATATGCAGCATATTTTTCTGCACAAGATAGAACCATTTGCAGCCCATTTAATTTCAAATATATTTTTTATGAAAATAATGATAAAATTAATATACTAAAACCATTGCTTCCTTACAGACACTTTGTTTGGTTTTCTTAGAGATGCCTGGCATTGTGTCTACTAATGACTTCATTAAGATAACTAATGCCTTATATTGAATTAATGACCAAAATACACTTACTACGTCTTCATGTTAGTTTAGGCAATATGAACCTTTTCCTTAATTGTATTGACATTTTACCTGTTTAATAACCAAAACTGAACACAGAAGGAACATGTTTACAACATTTTAGTACAGTGTAGTATAAAGATGTAAACGCTGGGTTTATGTTTTGAAGACAAAATATAAATACACACTCTTTACCTAAAAAAAAAGTATTTTTTTACTTCCTTAATCAAATCTAACAGTGTAGCTAATGTTACAGTTCATTTAATTATATAAAACCATAATATATATCAATAGCATTATAAAGTATATGATGAATAAGCACTTTTTTCTACACTCTTTTCACTCTAAAACCCACTGCATTGCTGAAGTAAATCTAAGTAGTTATTTATGATAAGATTCTAAACATTTTATAATTTAAATTTCAATGTGAAAGAAGTATCTATACAATGACTACTAAGCCAGTTCTAAAGGGTGCCATATTTGGGACCCGGAAATATGGTGTACCGTCTGCTAGCTGCAAAGCCATGTTTGTTTTAGAACCATTTACTTAGGTTTCACTTTACAAGACAAATTTAAAATAAATAAAAAATCTAATTTAAAGGCGATGACCTCACCACTTTGTATTTCTGGAACTGGGTGCTTCATAATCCAAAAGCTGTTCTTGAAGCCATTGGCATGTGAAGTCTTTTCTCTGTAATTTCTCATCTAAAGTAGCATCCAGCTGAGAAATTTTTTTACCTGGGGAGGAAGAGACATACTCCTATCTTTCACCATTATTTTAAAATACATTTTCTTTAAGATTTCCTAGATAAACTTGGAACCTATGACTTCTTGGAAAAGAAAAAAGGCAATTACTTCATTTTCATGCAGAGTCCAACTATTTAAAATCTCTTCAGATATATTTAAGAAATACTTTTGTATTAGTTTTAATTTCATGGTTTGTTTTCTCTTTTGGGATGTAATATCAGCCTTCTGAATAAATTTATTTTATTGGGAAATGAAGCTATCCTTTGTTATGAAATTAATATAGAAGTATATATTATACATATATTGCTTGTCACAGCTGCCATGATTGTTGCTTATTGTGGTATATCCATAATTAAAATATGCAATAATTTATACTTACAATTCTACTTAGCAATCTGTAAGGTTAAAAAAACAAATCACCATTATATGCAAGAGTCGACACATGGCAATGTCATTACTCTTATCTGTCTTTTACTGATGTGGTCTATTACGACGTTTAAGACATTTTAATGGCAATTTCTGATTTGGATTCCAAAGCAATTGCAACTATGATATCATTTTTCAGAAATTACTACCTACTTTGGATCACAAATGGCATCTAAAGATAGAGAATAAAACAGTGACATTATGGGGAAAAACCCAAAATGTCCAATTCTGGAGATCCTTCAGTTTTTCTGCTGATCCTTCAGATCATTCTGCTGAATAACAGACATGATAAGGAGCATCAGGAAGAGGTTGCCAGAATTGGAAGAGAGCACAGAGGAGCCATCATTGTTGCATGACGACATTCATGGATTAGAATAATTTTTTATTTTCTATCCTCATACATAAACTTTCTAGGTTAAATCTTTTCAGCACCTTTAACTCAGGGCTTTTACGAGACATTTGAAAACTTTTTCCTTTTCTAGTTGATACAAATATTTGGTTTTTTTCTCTTTGATGTCATTTCAGATAACACTGAGTTATCATCCTTTTGCTAATTATTTCTTTTTTTCTTTCAAAGATTCTTCTTTGCTCACTGATACGTCAATATGGCAGGTAGAGAAGGTTTTTAGCAGGAACACTTGAACCAGCAAAGACGGCTTAACATCAGGTCCATTTGCTCACTATGGATGATTTAACTTCCAGTAACTCCAAAGGGATGGCAGGGATGGGGACGGCGATATCAGAAGTGCCAAGTTTTCACTCATGTTTTGACATCATAAACTGAAGTTATAGGACATTCAACAACTCACCTTAGGTACATTAAATGTAGTATTTTTTAAATAAAAATTAAAATTTAAAGTTTATCATTTACTTTGCATAAACTGCAAAAAATGCAGGTTTTGCCTCATTGGCATTTTACCTAGCTTTGCCATCAGCTCATTGCTTTCAAATTCTAGCGCTAAGTTAAAGTATCAAAGCTGCTTATTTCATAGTCTGAAATACAAATGATTTTTGTTTATTTGTCTTAGTATAGGGAGTCTCTATTCAAACCAAATCTATTCCTGAGGCTGAATGTATTCAAGACAAGGTCCTGGTCCAGAATATAAAGTTACATATGTCTTGCTAGTCACTCACAGACTAGAACTTAGGCAGAAGAATTTATCCTTAGTTAATGTAAAGAACTCCCATTTACCACTTTAGAAAGACAGAAAATGAAAATCTTGGATGGACAGTCACTGTATCTATGGAAATGAGAGTGTGAGGGCTGACTAAAAAAGTCAAGCAGTGAATTACTTAATCAGTGCCAAATATTAAAACACTGATAATTACACTGTTCATCAGCTTCCTTTATTAAAGTGGGAACTATTTATATTTTCTAAATTTACGATACTGCCTTCCTGGTTCAGGAGTACAGTCATCTAACCTTTCCATTTTGAAAATTTATAGGTTCCAAGTCCACTGGTATCCTTACAGCTCTTCACTTGAAGACAGATGCTGATATATATAAACAAGACACATTGTGAGTGACCTCCTAGGAGCACTTCATTTGGAGATTAAACCTTCTACATTTGTTCTCCAATGAGGAATAATCTCCCAAGAAAATGTATTTAAGTTTTTTCCTCTCTGTATTTACAGAAAAGTTAGCCCAGTGTTCCTATCTTTCTAAGGATAAATATGTCTTGCAATTAAAATGATTTGTATTATTTATGCATTCACTAAATTGTTTTTATCTTTATCCCTATTAAAAGGGAAATCAATGTAGGGGATAAACCCATATTACAAGTTCATGTCTGAGTCTGTGTGTCAGCAATGGTTGAAAGAAGGTGAACATACAATAAGCTATAATAAAGCTTACAAAAATATAAATACTTCTAACTTGGTAATCTACTTTCCAAAATTATTTTTAATAATTTTACTTAGTTGCAGTTTCATTTTTTGATTTAATTATGTTTGAAACAGAACAGTTTTAATTTAATTATTTTTTATTTTAATGTATTTTTATTTTTCATGCTGATTATTGAAACATAACCAAAACAAAAATGTCATCAAGGTAAAAGTACAAACAAGTTTTCTTCCTTAAAATTATATATGCTATTAGACAGAATATTCTTTCTTGTATAAGTGTTAATAGTCGCTTTTCTTCCTCAAAAGGGCAGATGATCTTCAATAATTTGTTTATAATATTGCAGAAAACTGTATTCTATTTTCTTTAATATCCTTGCTTTTTAAAAGTAGTATCTAGCTGTTTAATTCTTAACAAAAGATAAATCTATGTTATGAATTAAAACACTGCATTATCACTTCTCTATTCCACTTATGAACATCATGTGTTCAAGAATCTGGTGTACCAGTATCATTAACATGCATTTGCTTGGTAGCTTTCTTAAATTAGGACTATGTGTTTTTTAAAAAACCTGGACCTGATTTTGTAGAAGTATTAACACTCATAAAAGTTCCAAAGAGCTGTAAGCTTTCTGCATCTTTGAAATGGATCAGACCCATAATCTTTAATTGTTAAATGCAGACAACTCTAAGACTATCAAAGAAAATAGAAATACATCAAAGAAGGCATCAAAACCCAAATTAATTTCAGAAGTATTTAAAGTATCATACCCTCATTAGATTATCGCTCTAAGACTTCAATCTTTTTGACCTTTTTTTTAACATGACACACATGTTAATAATTTAAGATTGGAATTGTCTTACACTTGGCATTAATACAGTAATGATTTTTAGGTGTTGCCAAATAATCATCCACACAGATACTGTACATTTAGGCCAGATACAATACAGCAGTCAAGGCCACCTACTGGCAATTTCCTACAAAATCTGAGCATCTATATAGGGAGAAAAGCCCTGGCATCTGAAATATCTTTGGAACTGCATATTACAGGAAAGTAACAAATACTTTTCTGGGTCACCAAATCCACATGCAAACCTGTAAGAACCTGAACTTTGATATCAAGAAAAATGTAATCCTTCATCAGTCAAATCTGCTGGGTGTGCTGCGAGACAAGACAACTCATATTCAGTTTAAAAAATGGATGCTATTATGTGCTTTAAATGATACTATCTCCAGGAAATCCATTCAGTGAACTAAAGTAATCTGTGAACTACTTCAGGTGAAGTGCCCTAAATTTCACATGGAGTCAGTTTTCTTTCTTTCCTCCAAGATATGTGATCTTGTGTCCTCAGCTGTAGCTGTCACTGTTAAGAGGACTGAAACACAGCCAAGGACATAGCTTGGCATATGGAAGCTGGAGATTCAAATCTCATCAGGATAAGGGGTACTGAAACCCATGTTCCCCTGTGGTAGGACAAGTGCTGTTAACAAGCCAGCACACAAAAAGAAGGAGGATGGTTACGCAGGGTCAGCATTCAGGAAGAACTCAAGTTCTGTGCCTGGAAAACACCAATCCTGTTGTTATAAATTATAAATTACAGTTATTCCACTCTTCATTGATTCATAATGAAAGGGATGCTAAAGAACCTGATTCAACACAGGATTTTTTTTTTCCAAATCTATTTGTTGATGATGGGAAGATACAAGGCTGAACTTTAATACATCATGCTTCTTGATAAATATATGGAGAAGCTTGCACTGTATTGAATCTTTCAAATCTTGTGTTTAGAAGGTGATTTAAATCACTTCAAACCTTGCTCTATAGGGAATACAATACAAATAAAAGACTAAGAAACTTAAGACCTACAGTGTGAAAGAAGGGCTTGGAAATTCTTCAGCATTCTAAGTTTTCCACCCTTAACAAAATCTGTGACCAGAGTTAATTTTCTCAATATGTATTCTGGAATCGGTGTTCTTAATAAAGGAATTAAGTAGTTCAACTTGTGTATGAAATTATTGTCTATGCTATTAATATATTACATTTTTCTTCTCTGTCAGTATTGTGGCATAAATTACTGGTCAGAAAAATATAATTTGAGGGCATATTTGTATGTGTATGAATGCACAAAATCTAAAAAAACAATGAAATTATTGAGTATTAAAATTATCTACCTTCTGAGGATTTATAATTTCTACTGTCTTCTATACAGTTATATAATGTGTGTATTACAAATTTATAAATTACCTTGAAATCCCAAATCTAAAATCCAACTTTTTAATCTCATTTTTTCCATGTTACAACAACAACAAAAAAGCCTTATTTCTGACACAGTCTGTATAATACACACAGAACAGAAAGTAAGAATGACATGAGTTGTTCCTGCTATTAAGGTAAAAAAGTGAAGTATTTGGAAACAGACAGGAAAACAACAATCATTAAAAAATTACAACCCCCACTGCCCTTCACCCCCAAAACCCACTTGTATACTAGAATGTATGAGAAATGATAGGAATTTTTTTTTTCCACAGAGAACTTAAAAAATTTCTCAGAAGTGCATTTTGTCAGGAGTCCCTGAATATTGCCATCCGTGACACAGCAATCACAACAGGCTCCAAATTTTGGAAAAAGAAAGGTATTTAGAGTGGTCTGTAGCATGCTCACAGGCATTCTGTGAGTACATTTATGGTAGAAATACATATGTGACTCCCAGACAGTCGGCAACATCGTGTGGCAGAAATTGGTACAGAGTTCTTACTGAAACCTATAGCATCCCCAGATGTTTATCTACAGCTCAGGGCTGGAATTTTCAGATAATGGGGTATGTACATTTCCATCTTAAAAACATTTTCTTTTGATATACTAGGGACTTTTAGAAGATATTTTTTCATGTGAGTAACTTCTGACTATATCAACTTCCATCTCTAGGACCAGAATGAATGAAATGAAAATATTTGTAGAAGTGCCTGAGTGAGTTCATAGCTGAATAAAATATGAAATAGAACTGTATCACAAGAATACTACCTCAGGTTATTATCTACATAATTTTTAATGCTTAAAAATGCTTATCAAATACTTTATAAATTATCAATCAATAAGAAGAGTTTTGAAAATGGGAGTGCTGATCAATATACAAGAGAATGTCTTTCAAAGATTATAAAAGCAGCCACTGAAAGGAAAAAAATTAAAAAGAGGTTTTTTTCCTAAAATTTCCTAAAACTTAGCCCTTCTTCTCTTTTTACCAGGTATTTTGCATTTTTTTCAAACTAAAAATAAGGCTTACTATACTACTATTTGATCTACAAACCTCCTTTTCTTCTCTAATGTCTTCCCCAACAAGTTAATGCTATTTTAGCAGTTATCATATTTCAGACTGTGTTTTTTGTATTCTCTCTTTGATGTCTTATTATTAGATTATGCAAAACCAGAATCTTTTAGCTGAGATTCCTACATCGCTGAAAAAGTACAAATTTCAGCTTCTGAATGCAAGGAAAACAGGATTTCATACTTGCACCTTCCCATTATTTTCTGTTTTGCTACATCTTCCTGCCCCTATAGAATACACCACTACTATTTATCTGTCCCTAGCTTACAGTTTAAACTCAACATTTTCTTTTTCCCACATTGAGGCAAATATAAGTCTTATTTCATCCTCAATAGCATACTTTTAAAAGTAATTTTGAAGTTATTTCTCTCTCTCTATTCATATTCCAGTAATATCAAAGAACTTCTTCCAGGATCTCCTGATTACTTAACAAATACAATGCAAACAACCACTCTATACTAAAATGCTCACATCTTCTACTCTTCATGTAACATGGTTTTTATTCCATATTTCCACTTGAATTACTTCATAAGGCTCATTTTCCTAGCACTGACATCAAGACATCATTGAACACTGTTCCTTCCAATCTGACCAACTCTTGCAATTTTTATGGGTTGTTATCACTTTCTGTACTCTATTTACATTAAACACAATTTCTTATTTATCTTCTGTAATTTTGTAACAAACAGCAATTTCACACTGTGATATTTCCTAAGACCTATGACACTTTTCTGCATTGAGGAATAAACTTAGAAAACTATTTCACCTGCTATGTACAGGAAGTTGCCTTACAAGACACTCTTAATTTCAAATTTTTTTGCTAATTTATGACTGTTTGAATATGGAATTGCTTTATGTTTGAAAATCTAAGCTGGTTCTTAAAAAAACCCCAAAAACATCCCTGCCAAAACCAAAAATTAAGAAGCTACAGAGGTGATATGCCATCCACATGCAGAGAAAGAGAAGAGTTCCTGATGTAAACTACTACCAGCATGCTTCAGGATCCACTCAGGCATTTACAAATTCAAAAAGAACATGAAAGACTTGGCAGCACCATACCACACTTGCACATTATTCTTTTGTGTAGTCTTCTATGAACACAGCGTTATGTAGCCTATTGAGTAGCTGCTTCAGCCACTCTGCACAGGCAAATTTCATCAACAGCTCTGCTGAGAAGTGAGTCTGGACACAGCCAAGAGTTACCAAGAGTTCTTTGGATAGTCAAGGCTCTTGAGAAACTGAAGAAATCAAGAGGAGTAAAAACTGTTTTGAAATAGCATGTTCAGCATTTCAGTGCTTAGTTACCCATGAGTAAATGTAAGGTATAACTAAGATGGAGGCAGATTGAGCCTATTTTGTTTATCCTTGGTGCCTACACTCTCACATATTTTCTTGTCTAAAGTTTCAAATCTGCCTAATACACACCCTATCTCTATTTTTTTTCATAAACTCTGGGAACTAATAAACCCCCGAATGATGGATGTTCTCTACTGAATAGAGGAATTTTTACTGTTGAGGAGAAAAATAAATGCATAACATAAAATCCCCTTTTTCACAGAATATTTTGATAGATCCTATTTCTATCCATTCCCACTTCTTAAAATTAAATGACAGAAGCAATAAAGAACTTCAACAAAAGTGTTTTGTTGCTCAGTGATGAAACCGTATTTCCAAGCAAGAAGAGATATCACTTTGTATGTAGTCCAAACCAGAGAAGTATCTTTCTCTAAATTCAATAAACCAAGTAAAATTATTTAAGACATAAGATCTTCCAAAGGAATTCTCAAAATAACAAGTACAAAGGAACATTTTGTAAGAGTGCAGGAGGTCTAACTACTATGTTGTTCACTACAGAGAGGACAAAACCTACACAATACAATCAATTTTATTGAGTGTGACAACCATTAGGGTAGGTTTTGTTTGTAGTGAAGATATTAAAAGTAAAAGAAAGGAACTGAAAAATTCAAATCCAACAAAACTTTTGTTCAAAATAAAAACTGGAGGCTTCTATGTGACAAGAAGACACATATGCTAAGTATTAAAAGGAACAAAAGAACTGTCATTACTCTGGAACAGCATGAATTTAGTCAGTAGCGCTGACTTACATGATATTAATAATTGTCTCATACATTCTATGAATAATTAAAACATGTAATTTCATGTCACAGCTTCAGAATTTTCATTTGAAAAAAGTCTTTATTATATTAACTATTGAGAATACATATTTTTCCTAGAAAGTTATCTGAATAAGAGTAGAACCTCTTTTAAGAACTCATGCTCATCAACACATATGATGTGCTGAAGTACCATGCACAATTGGTACTTATTGCAGAGCAACACTGAAAGTGAAATAATGAAATTATTGTACTAATGTTAATATGTTGTTTAGTTCTGAAAGCCTCTGGATTGATTATCCATTCTATCTATACCCTATACTTAATATATATAGCTGATGGATTAAAATATGACATATTTTTCTATTCAAAAGAGTTTTGTCTTGTTTGAGCAGAACTATTTCTGGCTCAATTTCTGATGCAGACTTGAAATACCTATTGGTATTTGATGAACATAGTGTGACAACAATTCACAGCTCTGTCAGCACAGTAATGTGTAACAGCAGAACTATTCTCCATTGTCAAATACACACACAAAGTCTACACTGAGTGCAAGGCTGCTGTTTAGTTTACTTCATAGCAAAACCAAGAGGTAATATTGAAAATCAGACCTATCATTATGCCAAACATTGTATAAACAAGACTTGATTTAATGTTCATGGAATTAAGTGGGAAAAAAGTCTCAGACTCAGAGTCTTTTCTTTTTCTTAAGACTCTACATCTAAAATTAGTTAATCCCTAATTGCATGTAATTCTTATATATTTATATCCAGCTTAAAAACAACCATAAACATTAGACTTATGAGTGTCTATAAATAAATACAGACATAAAAGTACTAATTCTTCTTATTGAGTTATATTTAATTGGTTGATACTTCATGGAAGACAATAAACAATATGAAATTCCAGTGTCTTGTAGATCTATGAAAAAAAAAACAAAAAACAAAACCCTTCAATTTGTAAAGAAGGTCAGGAAAAAAAAGCAAAAGAAAACCACAATTTGCCTATGAGTTGCCCTAGGTTAATTGTCAATACATATGTCTCGTAGAGCTTAGTATTTGTATAGATTTCTTCATTAATTAAACTGCGATTTTCAGCTGGAAAACACACGAAGACAAACAAGTATCAAAACACTGTATATAATTATAGAGAAATCAACACATATCCCCAGGTATGGAACTGACTTATATTGATTTTGGATCAGTTATAGTTACAATGGCACAGGTTTTCTCTATCCATGCAGAGAAGGTTTGAATGATTTACCTACTGAATGAACAAATCAGTTGAAAAAGGAATAAATTAGATCTGAATCCTCCTGTTCTTTTACAGAATTTTGTTTAGAACTTTATTCAAATTCCTTTTTAGTGGGAAGACGAACACAAACCCCCCAGTTCTATTTGTGAACATAATTTAACTGTCCCTAATCTTGAGTTTAAATGGTTTATGCTTATTGTAGGTGTGTTTAATTTAGTTTCTTTTTACTAAACTTTTCATCTAAACTTGCTACCTACTTGCTACTTGTCATCTAAACTCTCCTCCTACTCACTGTCTTCAAATATGTATTTCTACATACATATATATAAAATTTGTTTGAAAAGGAGGGAACAACCTAAATACGATGATGATTCCAAAAAGGTGAAGTTGCCTCATCTGCATTCTGTTTATATTTGCAATAACTTTTGAGACAGCCATAACTAATTAATTTTGAAGTGGAGTTTGTTTCACCAGTTGTCTACCAACAGGTTAAAATAGTTGTTTGCTTGTAACTTTGCTTGTTTGCCACTGATGATCTAATCTCCTGCCAATAGCACAGGAATTTACAGAGCATTAAGCTCTGATCCAGAGAGCGCGAGTGAAATCCCAGAAATTTCAATTAGGTAGGCAAACCCTCACTTAAGATTAAGGAAATTCAGTAGCTAATCTTACACTATTTACTCCAGAAGAAGGAAAGAGATGATTATATTATGACTTTTAAAACCTTAGAGACTAAATTGAGTTATAAAAAATACATAATCTTACATGAGAATTTGTGTACCAATAAAAAAAAAACCCAACAAAAAAAAAAAAACAAAAAAAAAAAACCAAAAAAAACCAAACCCAAAAACCTGGCCAAACCGAGATTTTACTTGATTTTACTTCACTGTAAACAGTCACTGTCATGAAGAAGGAATAGAATTTCATTGTCAAATTTGAGTGGAAGAAGAAAATACCCATTTTCTGCCTTATATAGAACTTGTTTTATAAGAAAGATCCTGATATAGTTTTCATACAAAATAAACAATTTTAATAAAAATTAATCTCATTGAAAAGGTTAACAGAATTCTTTAAAGTACTTGAAGAAATAAAGAAGTATTAAATGGTAATATTTACAGAAAAATTTTAATGTAACTACAAAAGTAAGCTCAAAGCATTATTTTGTTCAGCAAGATTTTTCTGCTCTTCTGAAAGGATATTTTTTTTAGAAGCCCTAAGTTATGGGTACTGATACAGAGGCTAGGAAAATGGGTACATATCTGCAATGAGAATACAGAAAATGCATGTAAGTAAATACAGAAACTTGTCTGTAACTTGTACCACAGTTCTTGAAACTTTCTTTCAATCTTTAAACTTCTCCATATTCTGGTTCAGTGAATGCAGCAAGGGGCACTAAAATTGGAGAAATATCTGAATAGCATCATCACCCTCAAGGCATCCAGGTCTCAGAACAGACTCTTCTTCAGCATTCTGGCTAGAAGAGGAGGAAAACAGGAGAAAAGAATGCAATGATATAGCAAAATTGTCACTAAACCCAAGATAACTTATTTTCAATGGTATTTAAAATGTTTCAATTCTACTCACCTTCTCCTGGATTCCAAACAGATTCTTCAGCTTTCACCTGACTGGTCCTGGGTCACTACACCTTACAGTGCTCTGAGTGCTCATTAGTACTGCCTTATTGTGAGACTGCACTAATTACATAATGAGAAAAAGAGATTTGCCCCTAATATTTCTATATTGAACAAACATATTTTATGGGAAGTCATAAAAATATAGAACACTCTCATAGGGGAAATAAAATTTTGAAGAAAGAAATTAGCATGATGGATGAATAACACACATGCTTAGTAATTTAGTGAAAGAGTTAGTAACTATCTGTACAAAGATATAAAACCCAAAAATCCCAAGCAGCCATACATGTGAAAGAAACAACCTCTAAAATTTATTCCAAGAAAGATTTTATAAACATTTGCATTTGCAATAAATGAGAGATGTTTGAAAGAGAATTTTGAATTCAGTGCACACAGCTCACACAGTATGACGGCAGCCTATGCAGTGTTTTAGCATATGTAGACCAGACTACAAGTAGAGTCTGACAAAACCTAAGAAGGCAGACCTGGCTAAGAGTCAGGAGTCACGCTTATTAAATTGAACTCTCAGGGGTATCATGCAATCAGAGGTCACAATCGAGGCAACAGAAGCAATGTCACGATATCAGAGAAAGGGCCAATTCAGACCTGCTCCCCGACAGGCACCGAGGTCACGGCTTGCGGCAAATAACTGTATTAAAAGGGAATATTCTCTGCACACTTTTAGAACTGTCATCTGAACAAACAAAGCCAGGTCATTGGTAGGTTAAATCAGAACTTTCTGGCTTACTGGCACATAGCTTCCTTTCTTTTTACATTCACTGCTAATTTCTCAATTACAAAATATACATCAGGTACTAAAGCAAATACTCAGTAAATTTAACTTAAAAATACGCAGTAGAGTTTAAATTCTTCCTTTTTAAAGTCGCATTCTATCTTTCATAAGAGATTACACTGGTCTCTTCATAAAGTGAAAACTGCTGAGCTTGCTGGTTATCAGAAAATAAAAGCATGCATGTGTTTTAGAGAAATACATTTCCACAGTCAGGGTCTTAGTAAGCCTGATGCTCAATTAGAAATCATTGAAAAATACAGTTATTCATGATGAACTTGTTTAATGATGACTATGAAAACGAAGTTCTTTTGTCTGGGTACTTGGATTTCTTTATCTCGTTGTCTGGACTCATTATCTACAACATGCTATAAATGTGCTAATTTATGAAGTTACAATCCAACCATGTTGGATTGGGAACCTGACAATAAACCTGAAAACAGAGAAAAATTCTAGAATGTCATGTAAACAAAATTGTATTCAAAAATACTGTCTTGAAATGCAGCCTTTCTTATCACTATGAAAAAAAATATATAACTGAAAAATTCAGTACTTCTACCTTTCTTATACTCACAAGCCAGATAAAATATCTGCAGTGAATACATCAAACTAGCACAAACCTATGAATTTCCAGAAATTGCTAACATGTTTTGATAAGAATTGAACTGCAAAGTTATGAAATAGGAAAATTTACATTACAGAAATAACACAACATAAAAGTTACATAGGTATCACTGCATGATTGTACATTTTCATTAAAATACTTGAGTTACTTGGAATTCCTTGTAAATTAGGTAGGTCCATAGCACATTCAATTCTGTAATATATGAAATCTATAAAAGCTATTGAACTTTGCTCTAAGAGTTAGTATTGAGCAGCACAAAATTTTAAATTCCTCTATTTCAATTTTAGAGTATTGTTTTGATATTTTGCTTGAAAAATGTATCTGAGCAACAACATTATTAGTTATAGAAACAGAAAGATAATTCAATGTGTGTTTAATATTAAACTTGTGAAAATGGCCTCTTTGGAATGCTGTAGATTTCTGACATCATTAATAATACTAATTCTACACAACACCATAGATCCCATTACAGAATAGGAAAAAAAGAAATTTCTTTAAAGAAAATTTTAATAAATTATATTTTCAAATTAATTAAAAGCTCTGGTGTGAAGGCTTTCCTTTATTTCACCTCTGAAAGTGCTTAGAATAATGCAATTATTAAAATCTACAGCTACAGGAAACATTCCTTTAACTGTGATTTAAAATATGCCATAGATCCCAATTGAAGCAAGATTTGTACCTATAAAATATTTCTAAGGCTACATTATTGTCCTTATTCATCTCATCATACCAAATGGAAATTCTTTTGCAAGAGGAACATTTGTGCAATGTAACATTCATGACACTTTTACAGACAGAGTCCATGGCCTATGTTTGAAAATCATTTGCATAGTAATATGATTTTAGCATTTGAAACAAACATTTTGGAAAGCTCTTTGAATATATCAGAATATGCACTTTTAATGACCTCTTCATTAGCAATTGTCTTTTGAAGTGTAAAAAAATTTATTGGGTACTGTTCAGTGAAAGCAAAGCAAATAAACAAACCACCCCAATACTGACTGCAGTCCCCAGGCATCCAAACATGACAGCAACAAATTCAATAATTACTTTTAACAGGACATGCTAAATACAATTTTTGCAACACTTTATTTTAAAGGAAATTAACCAAACCTATTCTGCCTTTCCCCCTCCAACCAAATCCATTTGGATTTAACTTGTTGCTAAAATTATCTGTCTTTTGCACTCTAAGACCTGGGTCATGACCTTACTTAGGGACAGGAAATAGTTATCAGGTCACTGAATGGTCAAATGAAAAAGGATTTGAAATGCTTTGGTACTCAGGGATCTATTCATCTAAAACGATTGCCTTATGCAGTACTAAAAGCTGTGGATCTGAGTGTGGAATCAACCTGTTTAAATTTACACTGGCTGAGATGCAGATGTCACACTACAAAAATTTTGGACATAAAATATCAAGAAGAAGAGAAAAAAGGAAGGCAAAATTGAAGGAGATGCAAATAAAACTATCTGAACTATTATATCATCTTATTCAACAAGAAGAAGAAGTAGTTCTCCACCTCTGATGACATTTTGGGTGAAATCTGTCTCCTACTGTATTCATCACTGGGTAGCTATTAGCAGAAGAAGAGGAAGATTTTTTTTTCCTTTATTTTAGGTGCAGTTTCCTTTAGGTTGATAAAAACTAGTAAATTAATATGTTATGAAAGCACAGGTAACCACCTATACATTGTACAAAATCCTAGTTTTGGAAGTTTATTGGAACAAACAAACACGCTCTCTAGGTTAGAGACCCCATTCATATCTGATACTCTAACAAAATCTTATGCTACCACAAATTCCAACAGTCTGCAAAAAGGCAGAGTGAGGAACAAAGAGAAAGTACTCAAGCAGGTGAAATATGTGGTCAGAAACATTGAATATACGAATACAGGAACTCTGAAGACTAGAACCACAATAAGAATTTATAATATTAGCTGGTATGTATCTATGGCAAGTACCTCCTATCCAGGAACTTCAGGCAAATAAAGTGTGAGTGGCTTTGATGGGGTTTTTTTGGGTTGGTTTTTTTTTTTTTTTTTTGGTAATTGAAAGTGAAAAGCAAGAACATTAATAAAACTTTCATATGTCCAGATAACTTATAAATACTCAGACACTGAAGTGCACTGCATAAAGCCACATAAATGATGTTTTACATATTTATTTTTAAACATAATTTCAGGATTGCTTCATTCCATGAGTACTGAAAAAATCCTACACTATCATTGACAGACAGGAGGCTAGAAAATTAGGCACAGATTTTATTTTTCAGTTTTATTTTATAATAAGAAACTGGACCAGTAGAAGTATGTAACTGAAGCTTGAGTGCGTGCACTGTAAGGCCCCTGCAGTCCTTTACAAGCTTTCAGCGTACCGCTGTTGTGAACTGGGTTTGCACTCTGCCAGCAGAGCAGCTCTGACCCATGGAGAGCACTCCTTCAGATCAACACTGCCTCAGGCTTTACTGCTTTCTCCAAGAAGTCTTACATTTCAGGCATCAAGTTGAATTTCTTCTGGAGATGATTAACCCAAACCCATGACAGATTTTTTCCAAGATATCCAACTCCTTATGTTTATTTTATCCTGGCTCTTTTTGGATGTACTGGACACAAGTAACCTACTCATTTTACATGTTGAAGGGCTGGTGGAGAGCCATTAATTCCTTAAAATGAGAAAATATTTCAATGCAAGAGTTCTGTTGTGTGAGCTCAAACTAAATAATAAGAAACAAAGCCATAGAATTATGAATTCAAAAGATACAATCCCTTCTGCACTGCAAGTTTCTGTAACACATTTTCATTACATTTCAGGACAGATCTTACATTCTCTGAAAATGCACTATTTTGTCATTTTTGTCAGTGCTGTATGGATTAGAAACTGCTTCCCTAATGTGGCATACAAATTTAGAGACTGGGAGATATGTAACAGTTACAGTTTACTGTAAACATGGCAATTCAACTCAGAATTGCAGCAAGCCCAGATTTCAAATGTGGTTATTAATCCTTTTGAGACAACAGATCAATGAAAGACAACTTACTTTAGAAACAGATGTTTACAAACACTGTGATTCCTGGGAACTGATGCCATTAATATTTCTCAATTAAAAAGAGCTGATTTCTAAAAGATGAAAACAACTAACACAAATTTTCACTTACAGTTCAATGTCTTTTTACATGCTCTTAAATAACAAAAACCAGAACATTTAAAGCCCATATAAAGATGAATACTAGCATTCCAGACTCAGTACCTTCTCTTAACTGTCATGTAGAAGTGATTTGTCAAGCATCAGTGATTTGAATAAATACAAATTCTATTAAATTTCACACATAGTTTTTAAAAAATGTATTCATATCTTATAATACAGAAAATCTAAGAAACGATGTTGATCAAGTGCAACAATATTTTAATAAACTCTCAGAATTAGCCAACCCTAAATTCCAACGTTCCAAAGTCTCACATTTGCACTTTCAATTATCACTAGTAATAATAATCTGTAAGAATGTTTCGCAATAATTTCCACTTGAGACTATAAGGAGTTTCATAATTAGGAACTATTATAAAGCTGGAAAACAGATGACTAAGTGGTTTCCATGATATTTATCTTCAAATCTTATGACATAATCACAAGCTCACTTTACTTCTTATTCTTGAAAAATAAATGTTATTTCAACCGACAATTTCTACAGAAATAAATAAATATTGGCATAATTAAAAGTCACTCAAGAAAGCATAATCTATTCATTATCAAATTTGCATTGGCAAAATCAGTCTTAACACTATATCCACTGCATTTTCCTTGGTCACCATGAGCCTAAAATGACAGGAAATACAGTACTGCCAAGCAGAACTACAGGTTCCCAAACTACAGCAAACATATCTTGTCAACACAGCCCGGTGCATTTTTTATATAGTTAAACCTCCAGGCATAAATCATTGTTCACGTTTTAGGGTGAAGTCATATTGAACTGTTTTCACTTTGAAGTGTATGATATAGATGTGTTACTGATGGATATGGATATGACTAAAATAAATATACTATATATGCCAATAATTCACCTAGCCTACAAAATTAAATACAGCACAATCTATGAAATTAAATAGAGCACAACCTGTGAAATAAAGTAAATCATATCCAAATAATACTTGGATAGTTTGAATGGATTTTCATCTGATCTCCTGCATTCTTCCAGCTTGCTCTACAGATTGGAATTCAGCTTCCCAATCCACTGAACAAAAATTATTTGGATAACCCACCAAAACCATTGAGGAAACTAGATTAAAGAGGACCCAAAAAGACACACATGGTTTGCAAAGCTTGTAGCAAAAAAATGTGCTTGGCCTTAGGGCTCATTCTTCAGTTCTCAGCTGCTGTACTGGGACTAAGTATTCACACTGTTGGCTAGAAAAATATCCTTCCTCTATGCAAATGAAATTACAGATCCTGTAATTACAGACCCACAGATGGCAGAGATGCTCTGTTACATGGTCAGCCAGGACTAATTGGAACTTCCCAAGAGGAGTCAAGGATAGATTTTTCCTTCAGTTCTTGATGTACTATACCCAAAACAGTAAAGACTATTTTACATTAAATTAACAACTGAAATAGCCTCCAGACAAGAAGTGAACAAGTAGTCATAAAGCTTTCTAAAAAATATGCTTTGATGCAAAATATGAAATTATGACAATTATCTATGTGCCTTATAAAGTTTCCAAAATTTTGAGACCTTTGAAATGTCACCATCTACAAACCACAAAAATATCTCAAGAACATTCATTGAACCAGAATATTCATTTAAGAAGGCATATTTTGTTTGTCAGCTACCTGACACTAAATGAAACTCAACAACCATGATGGAAGCATAACCTTAGCTCACCAAAGAGAGCAGGGTAATATACAAGGTCCCAGGAAATGTCCAGCAAATCATCAGGAGTACTTCAAGTCAGGCTTTCATCTTTCTTCAGGTTTTTGATCAGGGTATAATTTGTTGAGAAACAGTAAATATATATTTATACTTGCATATTCTATGGTTCACTTTACAACCTACTCATGTCAATGTCACAGAAAAGATTCAAGTATATTTTTATTAAACTAATAGTTTTAATGTATCTACAGTACACATGCATTAAATTAATTTTAAAGAAACCGAAACTGCATCTGACAGAAAGTACAAGGATTACAAAATGCATGTTGATGCTAGTAATTACACCAGACAGTAATTGTTCATAATTTCCTTTCCTTTGAAAATATACAAATAAAAGTCATAAATACTACATTTATTGAATTATTTTATCTACTTATACCGCTGGCATATGCTTAAATATTTGTGTGAGTACAGACACACGTACCGTATGTAAATACATTGACACATACAGATACAGACACAGATATATTGACAGATTTATTGACACATACAGTAATGCATTGAATTGCATTCCCATGGTTTCTTCCTTCACACGCTGCTTGTATTTTTAAATTGCAAGCTCTTCTCTGTGAGAACAGTATCTACTCATGCTGTTGGCATGGTGTTTGTATTACAAAGGGGTTTATTTCTTACTAAATTCTGTGTGCTGCTGCGATTCAGATGTGAAATAATGGTCCCTGGTGGGTATTTGTCTAACATCAGTGAGCAAAGCAGGATGACTCATCCAAAATTTAATAAAAATTTATGAATAAATTTTGAATATTTATGAGTAAATAAATCCAGTTTTGAAAATATGTTTTCCAACAACATGTATGTCAACTTAGAGATGTGTGCATTATCCTACGGGATTAAAGCTATGCACAAGTTTTCAAAATTTGTTAACAGCATGGTGCATATCAACTTATCAAAACTTCTGTAGCAGGAAAATAAGAAGGAAAATTATGACAGAACAAAATCTCAGGGAAAAAAATCAACAGATATTAACCTCATTTCTTTTCACTATTTTTATATCTCATGCTTCTAGTTTTTGCTTTCTTTGTAGTCTTACACACAAAACCACAATGAAGACAAAAAACATTCATCATTCATTTTAACTAGATTTCTTCTTAAATATTCATTGCCATGATGTGTTCCAGTTTTAAAATCTAAAATTGTTCTAATTGTTTTACTTCCTAGGGCATCCCCTTTCAAAAGTAGTAATTCTGTTATTTAACAGATAACACGTGTGTACTTGCTGTTTTTCTGTTGATGTTGACTTCTCCACTCCATTTCCCAATTTAAAGAAATAAAGAAGGAATATATAGAATGTGCTTTTTTTTTTATTTAATTGTTTATAAAGAAAATGGTTTGGAGTTCAAATTTTCTACCCACTACAAGTCTGTGAAAGTAAAAGGTCTTGAATGGAGGAAGTTTACTTCCACCACATAAAGGACAGGTCTGCGTTCTATTGAATTAAAATACAATGACCACAAGATTTATGGATACAGAGTGAAAACATTCCACCTTCTTGTTACAGAAAGAACTCCAATGACTGAACAGACCCAAAGAGATCTACTGCTGGCAAAAGAGGAAGAAACACTTAAAAGGTAAGAGGGGAAATGGGAAACAAGAGAAGACGTCTCTGATAACACTGTGAAGTTACTATGCAGGTGCAAAGTGTTACTAATTCTAAATTTAGAAACTCCTAGTTCTGTCTGATGATACCCCACATATATATAAATAAATGCTCTTTCAACCTAGAATTTTCTGGACATAATGTCTGAAGTAGCAAGGCCTCTGGTAGAAGGACAAATTTCTATACTGGTCAAGCAGAAAATTATTCCTTGTCTTGAAAGCTCAGCAGACTACATGTGAGCAGCAATGAGTAGTCTGTTTATTAGCCTGCTAGAGGAGTAAAATGGTCCTTGAAATGAAAGACAATTAAGAGCACCACCACTACACTTGCCTTTTGATATCCAATCTGCCTTGGTACCTTCTCTCCATCAATTCAAAAAGTAACTTCAGTAATATTTAGAATGCGTTACATCGGCTTTTCAAAACAAAGGGAAATGTTTTCAGGCAGGAACAAATAAACTGGTGGCAGGAAAGCTAGCCTAAACCTACACTGACTTTAGGGTACTAAACTTGTATTCAGGCTTAACTCTGACATGGTTTTGAGCATTCCTACAGTTGTTTCTATTGGACATTCACTTTTTTACAGTCAGGCTGCCTGTCCTGTTTCTTCAGCATATGACATATTCTGATGCATAAAAGCACATGCCAGCAACATATAAGAGATACTGGGAAATGCTCAGTCAGGTGCAGTACACACAGACTTTCTATAGTCAAGGTAGATTCATACTTTGATCCAAGGCAAATAACAGTGCAAAAATATTTCCTCTTCAGAATTTACCAATAATTGTTTCTGAACAAATTTGAGCGTGGACTCATGAGGCAAATCTAGGCTTTCATACAGCTGAATTAATTCATCGAATTGCAATTAATGTAGACTCAGATTTATTTCACACCTCTCTCAGAAATGTTCTAATTTTTATCCTCATACAGTGAATGCTAATATAGTATAATTTGTAGTTTTACTTTGTGAAACTAGGAATTGATAAGATAGCATATGACTATGTTTTTGGAAAAGATAAAAGCACAGAGGTGAGAACTTTCTGAGTACACCATTTAGTTGCAAAAAGAATCAAAACAATATAAAAATGTCTCTGGAGATGATTGTCTTTTTACAGCAAGGGTATTTTAAATAGACTTGGACTTACTTTAATTAATTGTACAGAAACCAAGGAGTGTTTTAACATGAATTTTAACAGTAAAAAAGCTACATCAGTATTTAAATATTTATGAATAAGAATTTAATATTTACATGATGAATGTTCTTTCCTTGTCTTCTGTCAAATGGTGAATTTCTGGGGAATATTTATGAAAGTACTTTCCAAAAAACATGCTAAGGATTTTTTAGGAATTAATGTCTAGCTTCGGAAAATGTAGCAATTTAATGAAGAATTTGAAGTGATATTTCATTTATGAAGTTTTATTCTAGTACTTTGTATTTTATATCTCTCTGACATGCTTTGACATTTTCATGATGAAGATTTAATAATAAAACAATAAATAAATAAATAAGTTAAGCTCCATCTCCCTATAAATTAAGCTCTAGGAGCATGTCTTGCTCTCTGCAATGAATTTAAATTGAAATATTTCACTGCTGTGACTTGAGGAACAGACGAGTTCCTTAAACTTCTGCCTTTTTCTATTTGCACATATTGTTTTATATTTTGAGTAAGCCAGTTTAAAAGTCATTGCAAAACATATATGCTTATATGCATAAAATGAAATACTTGTTCATACCTTCAAAGTCTCCAGCGCTTATAGGCTGTGTCTTCCCTGGTGGTTTCACAGAGAGATGTTTATTTTCATTGTTTTTGAACAACGCCAGTCGCACAGCTGGGTCTAGATGACAAGAACAAGTTAAAATCAAAGGTCAGACCAGGCTCATTCATTCCTTCAAGCAGTTTTTCACCTTTTAGCCACTTAATAAATGAAAATACTTTTAAAAGTAGGTTTTATATTCACAAAGGATTACACTTTCTAAAATAAAGCCATATAAATACACATGCAACTGAGAATCAAAGTCATTGTTTTGCAATTTTAACACTGTTGATCTTTCAGCTCACTCATCTACAAGTTAAAAATAAACTGAAGCATGTATTTGCAGAAAATATTTTTTAAAAATTTGGATTTTAAACTTGAAATTAAAGGATAAATGTTAACAGGGTACATATCAAGCAGTGTTTCTAAAAGCTTTGGGTCAGAATTATTCAGCAATCTAAGACATTTACACCTAAAAAATGTTAACAGGGGCCAGCTTATTTTTTGAGGCTAGGGTTTTAGATAATAACCTAGTCTTCCTCCATCCTCCATCCTAATTGAAATTAAAAAATTGAAATTAAAAAACACCCCAGAAGTCTACATGCTGAAGTATGAAATTTTGATCATTTTTTACTGTTACTTTTAAAAGTTTGCAAAGAGGTAAAGATGAGCAGATAATTGTATATATATCTGTATAAACATATTCCTAGACTGGCAAAAAAATTGAGTTTAATTAACTAAAGCTACACTGATGCAAAACCACACAAGTTGAGAGAAGAATTTTCACATGTTATTTACAATGTGAAGGAAGAATTTTTTGCTAGGCGCAAGAGGAAAGTCAGAGTTTAAGGGAAACAGTGCATCAGAAGGAATGCAAAAATTGTGGGCACAATGCAGAATAAACCAGTGATAATACTAAAAAAAAATAGGGGCTGAAAAGAATGTTGAAACAAAAGCAGACACACAATGATGAGCAAAGTATAAAGAGCTCTGTAGGTACGCCGTGGAGCAAGGTAATATGATTAACAGAATGCCAAAGAAAAGATAAAAGAAATATGCTTAAAAACAACGCAGTAGCCCAAACAGATAGATCCACTCTCAGGAATATGAGAAACAATGAGACAGAAGAAGCTTGTCTACAAAGATGACTAAAAACAGTTCGAAAAGGTTAGAAATTAGTAACGAGGAGAAAAAAGCAATGGAGCTTATCAAGAAAGTAGAAATGGCAATCTAAATTTTCTCAAAGAATTTGCAAGAAGCAAAAATGAATATGTGAGACACTGCCAGAGCAGACAGAGCAGAAAAACAGGTTATGGAAAGACTCAAAGAGCATTCAGACAGAATACATTGAAATTACTAGTTATGTCTCACAATTCATTTTGAGTCCCTTACTTGATCTCATTAGTGTTTAGTGAAAGAGTTTGTAAGACCATGACAGTACTGTGGGAAAGTAAATATCTTTCTTGTTTGTCAGTTTTCTTATTTCTGAATGACCAGAATATCCTGTTAAGATGGTGAGCAACTTCTTATGAATTTTAACAACAATTTGTAAATGTGGTTTTGACTAGCCATCTACAGCTGTAGTAGACACTTCAATTACAAACTAATGGTACATAAAGGGATCCTAAGAGCCCAGCTTTTTCCCAGAGAATGGGAAGATCAGTTACAAGCCTGGAGAAGATCTCTAATGGGGTGTGGTGCTCTAAGAGATAATGCATTGGCAAAACACATTAAGATGTTACAGTGTTCTTGGTCAGCCCACACTGCAGCAGCATGTGGTTGACAGAATGTTCTTAATGGTGCTAACCTCTCACAAAGCAGCAAACCTGACAGATAAAGGCATGGTGGCATGTGGGAAGGGAGTAAATTAGGTCATGCCTTCTTCACAAAGCAGAATCAGCATTGCCTTACAATTTGTTAGCTCAAATTGGCCAAGAGCCTCTCTCATATGATTGTAGGATGATTATAGCTTTCAGATTAACCCAGAGGATGTCATATTTAGAGAAATTTTAACTCATCTTCACTAGCTAAATTCAATGAAACTATCCAAGAAGAAAAATAAATAATGATTAGCTCCATTAGTTTCAAAGGTGATTATTAGAATGATTCTGATAATAGGATAAGTTCATTTACAAACTGTATTGCCAGGTTTGTAGATCCTTTCACTCTGTATAAATGGATAAAGTAGCCTTCCAGCTAAAAAAAATTTGTATCAGACTGGTGTTCATTAGGGTAGCAAATTTTTGGGATAGTAAATCACAGTAAGACTTGTGACTAAAATACCTTGAAACTGTATTACACTAAACTTTTCCTTGAAATTTTAGATAATAGAAGTTATAAAAAATATTTTAAGCATGAATTATTATTGTCTGATGTATAGCTCTAAGATACATGGCCATCCACAACCTGCACACAGATAAAAATGTGCAAATACAATTTTTCATAATTGTAAGTTTTTCAACATCTAGCCTACAGCGTTGACAAAAAAGATTTCTAACTTCTTCCAGCTTTATGCTAGTTACAAAAACCAGTGTCTTTCTTCAATAAAAGACCAAAGAAAAATTGACAAAATCATCTAAAACTTAAGACAAAATGCAATTGAAAATTTCCAAACTAATTTTGATTAATTTCAAATAATTCCCGAAATATTATATTTTTTCCTATGTGGGTTTATTGACATTGCTCCAAAATGTTTTAAAAATATAATCTTTCCTTACCAACTTCCCACCCAATTCTATGAAAACACTAAGTCCAAAGTTAAACTATAGTAAAGATTTTTGGTGCAGTCACTCAGAGCAATTACTCCCAAGTTCAATTTCTCAAACTTTTATTTGTGCACAAAGATATCAACAGCAAAGTCTTCCGTGAACTGAGAAGAAGGGCAAGTAATGGAAATTGTTCTTCTAAGAGATTTCCATCAGAAGATTTATCTTTGAATCTTTGCACAATAACTTAAAGAATCTATATGGATTTAACACAGTGCCAACTACTTGAATTTGTACATACCTGGATCACCTCAACCATTGCCTACAGCTCTTCTGTTATTAAAAATTAGTCTTTTGCTTTATCTAGTCCCAAATGTAAGCAATATTACATAGATTACTTCATAATACTAGTGCTTTTCAGTCTCTGAGTGTGCTAGGGAAATGAACTGCATGTATGCTTTGATGATGAGCAATCAAATGTTTTAGATTTCACACAGAGAGCTGTGAAAGAGTCCAATAGTTCAAAATCATAGAAATATCTTCCTGGATTCAGGCATACTCATTTAAATGCGGCTTATCAGATGATGATCTGTGCTCTCAATCTAGAAACCAGGGAGGTAATTTAATGTACATTCCTTGGCTACCTCCAAATAGCAAAGTTAAGCTGGACAAACACAAGATATGTTATGGAGATAATATGGAAGGAGTAGTTACTGCCTGATCTGGCACTACATTCCTAAGCTTTTTGTTAATACATGAAACTGAAAAATTAAAATATTTGCCATTAATTTTTGTTGTGGAGTACCTGCAATTAGGAAAACATAATGTTACAACTTTAAAGAGATGATAAGACAAAGTTGTACACAGCAACAGATGCTTAACTATACTTTAAATTCATTTGGAAGAAAGACCAGATTTTGTTCCACAATGGCCTGGCAATTAGAACTCAAACTCATCCATGGTTGGAGTTCTCAGAAGATACTTCTATGCAGAACTGACAATCACAACAAAAGTAGCTTTTTTCAGCTGCTAAGAAAATGTAGATCAATAGTCTTTCATGTAACGTGTAGTAAGGAACAATAATATGCCACCAATTTCATTCTGACTGTTAAGACGAATTATCTGTTTTGGGGTTGTGTATTTGAGGAAAGTGGGTTGAGTTTTTTACTGGTTTTTATTTCATTTTTTAACTAGTATTCAATTGCTGTTTAAAATTCTAAACTCAAATGAAAAATATATGCTGACATCTATGAAATACCTTTGTCATTGTGTTCTGGTTCTAGTGATCAAGGTCCACTTCAGTTGCTTTTTACCTTTTAAAAATTTTTTTTCCTACCTATGAGGCAACAAGTATTACCATAGAATCCTAGAACCATTAAGGTTGGAAAAGATCTCCAAGATCATAAGTACATTTGACCAAACATCACCATCCCAAGTAAAGCACAGCACTAAGCACCATATCCAGTCATTTCCTGAACACTTTCACGGATGGTGACTCTACCACCTCCCTGGGCAGCCTATTCCAATGCTTAACTACACTTTCAGTGAAAAAAATTCTTCCTGATCTCCAACCTGAACCTCCCTCGGCACTGCTTGAGGCCTCTTCCTCCTGTTCTGATGCTGGCTGCCTGGGAGAAGAGTCCAACCCCCGCCTGGCCACAGCCTCCTTTCAGGCCTTGTGCAGAGCAATTAAGCCTCCCCTAAGGTCCCTCTTCTCCAGGCTAAACAATCCCACCTCCCTCAGCCACTCCTCACAGGACTTGTGCTCCAGACCCTTCCCCAGCCTTGTTGCCCTTCTCTGGGCATTCTCCAGCACCTCACCGTCCTTCTTGCAGTGAAGGGCCCAGAACCAGACACAGGACTCAAGGTGTGGCCTCACCAGTGCCAAGTGCAGGGACACAATCCCTGCCCTGGTCCTGCTGGCCACACCATTGCCTTCTCGGCCACCTGGGCACAGCTGGCTCATGTTCAGCTGCTGTCAATGAGTATCCCCAGGTCCTTTTCCTTTGGGCTGCTCTCCAGTCACTGTTTCCTAAACCTGCAGCGCTGCCTGGAGTTGTTGTGATCCAAGTGCAGGACCCAGCACTTCAGCACCCTTGTAGAACCTCATCCAACTGGCCTTGGCCCACCAATCCACCATGTCCAGATCCCTCTGCAGAGCCTTTCTGCCCTCCAGCAGATAAATTTAAGTGTCATCTAAGCAAATTTACTGAGGCTATCTTCGATTCTGCACCCCCACCCCCACCCATGATCATCGATTAAGATTGAAGAGGTCCAGCCCCAATACTGAGCCCTGGGGAGCCCCACTAGCAACCAGCTGCCAAGTGGATGGTGCACCATACTACTGCTCTGTGGGCCTGGCCATCCAGACAGTTTTTAACCCAGCAAAGAGTGCACCTGTCCAAGCCAGCTTCTCCAGGAGAATGCTCTGGGAGGAAGTATCAAAGGCTTTACTGAAGTCCAGGTGAAAAACAACCACAACCTTTTCCTCATCCAGCAGGTGAGTCACCTGGTCATAAAATGAGATTAGGCTGGCCAAAGCAGGACCTGCTTTTTCTAAATTCATGCTGTCTGGGCCTGATCCACTGATAAGAGAACTTTTTCTGGAGAGGAAAAGGTTAAGCAAGAAGTAATACACCAGTGTAGGAGAGGCAAGCCTTCAGCCATCTCAGAAGAAAAAGAAGTTAACGGAGAGGCTAATATAAAATCCACAGGATGAGGGAAATTCCAAGTTAAGCAAGAAATGTGGTACTATTTTGCCAAGACATCTTTAGGAAGCTAAGATTGTTATGAGCCACAGCCACTTAAGCACTGTGAGGTGCAATAATATCTGCAGTATTTAGATTTTGAATTAGAATTTCTATACAATATTATGCACCCAGGTTAACAGGAATATTTCGGACATTATTCCAGTTTTACTTGGCTTCAAATTTTCTGGTTTCTTGCCCACACTTTTTGTATTATCTTAATGTATAGTAAAAACAGTTGAAGCAGACACAGCATACACTTCATATCAGTAAATGCAGGCTCTAACTTTCTTCAACAACATAAACTAGCATACATAACATCAGTGGGTTAGGGCATACAGGCCTTAAGGCCATTAGCTGGTGCGACTGGTCAGCTGCAATATAAACCTTGCCTGAATCACTCCCTTTCATAAGGCTATGCTACTTTAAGCTCCCTCTCCCTTACAATACAATACAAATTCAGTGCATTTGCTAGTATTTGCCATACTTTTTTCTTTACTGAGAAGATATGTGTCTAGACATATGAGGTAAGATACTCCTTGGTTACTTCTACATATCTAGAGTTTAACTTTGTACTTCAGCAATTCAGTCTAGCCTTTGAGCCTAGGCCGTGGAGAACTAGAAGTGCTTTTACAGTGAGACTCAAATAGCCTGTTTTTGAATCATGTTTTAAGAGGACATTTCTTTCCATGAAACAATGCAGATGACTAACTCAGATGTGGACTTCCATAATTATCAAATGGATACCACCACTGTTGGACTAGTAGAAGACAAATGTTTTATAAGGAAAATAAAAAGGAATAAATTTCCATATCTGAATAGATTAAGGATCAAAGATATTCAAGGCTGTCCAGTTCAGGTTCCAACCCAGCAGATGTCATGAAAATATTAAAAAGCAACTGTATAACTCTCAGATAATGCAAGCTGGTTTAACACTTTGCATTTGTGAATCTCAGGTCTAAGACAAAGGACTTTGACAGCATATGGAACCAGACAACACACTCTGACAGCTAGTTTGTTCCAAGAGGATGCATCATTACCTTATCATTACCTGCAAGTAATGAGATCTTTACACTCAATGATCAATAGCACAGAAAAGATGCTTGGGATTATAGTGCAATCTCAACATAAAAGCTACAGGTTTAATGTGAAGAGCTTTTAATTTATTTGTATCTAGAATCTTTAGAGTTGTTGTTGCCTTGCATTTTCTCAAAGCTTGAAGTTTTACTTCTAAGTCAGATGTGTAAGTAGGTATAAAATCAAAAATTGCTTCTTTATACCTTATAATTCCCATTTCTAAGTGGCTGCTGGTTGCCTACTTTCTAGTGGGTATGAATGTTTATCACAAAAAAATTATTTTCTTGAAGTTAGCATACTTCAGCTACTTTAAATTAGAAAGCTAAAAAGGAAACAGTTGTAAGTGTAACACTGAAGACCTGGAAATTCAAAAGAAAGAACAGAAATAGTATTGCTAAAACAAAATCCTACAACTCTCCATATGCATATCACTAAGTGCAAGATAAATGAACTTCATTTCAGCAGAGATGAAGGCAATAGGATGGTACCTTCTATGGGGACATTAAAAGACAATGTTGACATCTACTTATTCAGATGAATTTCAATCTGCTTTTGAATATTGGAAGTAGTCAAATATCTTTTGTAATTCCTGCTTCAGTGGGGCTAAACTCAAAGCAATTGCTTCCCAGTGTGAACTGTCTCTCCCCAGTTACACTGAAATTGCTAAAATAACCTAGCATGAGCTGTACCACAGAGAGAACTAGGAAATATACTGGCAGCCTAATGGGTCTGGTTACAGTTTCCTGATCTGGAGCTGGCTAGCCTCAGGATAAGGTGTATCCACTCTAATTTAAGCGTTGAAAAGTCCCTCTCTTCCACCAGACCCTCAAAAAGACCCTGATTTACTCTGACCTCTTTCAGAGAATGTACCGGATGGAAAACATAATTATATATGTAGAGATTCTTCTCACATGGAGAATATTTGATCAGGATAAATTTTTTTTAGTATAAGATCATAGCTTTAAGATTAATTAAAAATGGAAATACTTGTTTTGAATTATAATTTCCATTATCAATTTCCATTAATAATTTCCTTACAGACCAAGGCCAGTCAACTGTCAGTGTGCTGTATGAGAAAGAATGGTCAGCTTGATAACCTTTTTACTGAAATGGGATGGAGTGAAATATTTTCAGCCACATTTGTTGATACTGGAAACTATGCTTTCTGTTCATCTGAAAAAAACACTGTGATTTTAATGACTGACAGAGAAAATCATACAGGCAAATTATATACACAGGTTATTTTTGTGCTTGATGTAATAGTCAGCAAGACAAAAAAATTCTATGTGTCAAGAGGAGAAAATTTGAAACTATAAAAACATTGAGCAAAAGGTTTTTCGATTTTTTTTAAACTAGTAATGTACTTTGAGAATATTCCAAGCACTACATTAAAAAGCTCAACACCCATACATCATGTTGAATAATCTGAACAAAGTGAACATAAACATACCCATGAAATCCATTAGAACTACAACAAAAATAGGACAGCAAATTTGATATGCTCAATCCAACATCACTGACTGGATTAATTACTAACATAAGACAGACAGCATATGGAGAAAAGAAGATATAACCTAATAAGTTTTACTCATTGAAAAATTATAGATAGGCCCAAAAATGGAATATATATATAAAACCTCAGCTGCACACCAAACACTTATTACTTTTTTTTAATAAGGTAAGATGGTAGGGCACCATGGAAAGCTATGAAGATTTCAAAATATGAACTTTAACTTCTTATCCATATACTCTCATTTCCACAAAGCATGATTTGCAGATTATATGTCTTTTTTCACCTATCCCTTTTATTATTTTTTAAAATTATAGATAATTTTTATCCTATTTAGTCTTAGTCATAGTTATGATATTTAAAGCAGAAAAAAATTACAGAAAAAATATCGTCTAGATATATCTGTAGGCTGTTTTTTTTTCCCTTCAAAGAGCAAAACATCTTTCAATATTTTCAACACTTAATACAGAAGAGTTTTGCAAAGTTATGCAGAAGAGTGTTGCTTGTGGTACAAAATATAAGTAAATAAGGGTGCATTTTCCAAAGACCATTTAGTGTGCGGTCCTATTGTCACTTAGGGTCTTAAATATTTCATGTACTATCAATATTTGACTAATATGTTTATTAATATATTCCAGCAACATTTCTATTAGCATCTCATAGTAACAACCTCTAAGAAAGGTTCATTGACATTAGAAGTACCTGAGAAGAACCAGAACACAACTGGATGAGAAGCTGAATAAGCTTTATCTCTTTCCACACTAAGTATATAATTTAAAATATTTAATGATGTACTTTCAAATATATCAAACTGTTGTTTCCATAAATAGTTCTTGCATAAGTCAAAATTTTTAACCTAAGATTTTCTGAAGAAGAAAATATACGAAACACAAAATGCAGAAATACAAATTCCACATCTAGAAGACGAGATACATGAACAGGAAGAAATAAAATTTCTGCTTACCATAGCTGTCAAATATTCAACTTCAAAATCCAGTAGAATAGTTTTTCAAATCTAAATATGCTGATTTAAACTGAGTTGTTTTTACTGAATCACACTCCATCTTTATTCAAATTAATGTTTAATGTTGTACAAGCAAAGTTTTTAAAAGAGAAATACTATTTTAAGAATGGAAAAATTACATCAGTATAACAATTATTTTAACTGTTGACTTACCTAAACTTTTATTACTGTATTTTTTAGGTTGCATTTTATGGGCCCTCTTCAGCATTAACTGTGCAGTAGAAATATCCTTAAAACCCCTAAGGGAAGAAAATAGCTTACTAAATATTTCACATGTATTATGTTACACCAGCTGCATATTATTGTATAATACACTTTTCAAAAAGAATACTGCTGTGTACTGCTGATCCACAGTACTGAGTTACAGAGATACCTGCAATTCCTATCTTAACATTACATTATTGCAACTTATTAAGATAGTTTCCTAGACACAAAAATAATTACAATAATTTTTACTTTGGTAGCAAACAAAGATTCTTCAAAAGTGGAACCTAAAGAAAGTAATCAACAACAGACAAGTATACAATACCTATTCTTGGAAGTCATTGTGTAAATAAAAGAGCTTAACATACCATTCTTCTGATATTTTCTCTTCTTTTTTTGACACAAATAAAAACTCCTTTTTTTCTTTACAGTTAGGAAGCTGTGACATTGTTTCCTTCCCTGCCCTGGAAACAAAGTATGAGAGCTGTACTGAAAGGTAAGTAAATATGAAAGGGTCTGGGATTACAGTATTTTGCAGCCTTTTTTATTCTGCAACTTGTTTGTGCCTTTTAAAGGCACTTTTGAAGCTTGGAAATGATACCAAAAAAAATACTTTTTACTACTCCATGAAGGTTTTATCTTTGAGAGTAATAAAAGTCTGCCATCAATTTGAAATGTTTACATTTCAATTACTTGAAGCATATTTCAGTCCTTTCACAGAATGCAGCTGTTTAGGAAATCCCTTTTAATCTTTATCTAGTCTTAAAGATCTCTATTTCAACATCTATTTCATAACATATAAGAAGAAATAGAAGTTTTATGATTTATAGTCAAACCTAAATAAATAAAACTACACATATATATTCTTATATTCCTAATTATAGTAGTCAATGAAAAATAACAACCGAATTTAATACATTTGGTTTTAGAAAGTAAATACATTTTAACTCCAGTAATATCACATTCACCAAAAGGAGCAAAAGCATCAGAAAATAGCTTCTTATTCTCCTTTTTATTTTTGTCAAATCCAAATGAACTAAATACAGTTTAAAACAATATAATTTAACTTACCTGCTATGAAAATGGTATTTTTCTGCTGAGTATGAATGTGGTCTGTTAGCACACTGCCAAACTTCTTGTGGTGCTAATGGCAAACTATTTGAATGTTCACTGGAATCTGAAGGCCTAGAAAACTTCTAAGAGAAAGAAAAGGAATGCAGCTGATTGTCCCCATAAGTTTGAGTTTAAAATGTGCAGGAAAACCTGCACCAGGGCTTGCAGAGTTCATCACTATAACTAAAAAGATTCTTAATGTTGATATGCCCATTACAAACCTTACTTTCAACTAACTGAATAGGAGAAAAAGGGGACTTTAGTTACATATATCCCCAAATACAATAAATTGTATATTTTTAAGACTCTTTTCTCTTAATTGTAGGAAACAAAACATTAGTAATACTATGCTTGTTATAAGAATACAAAGCTCTACAAAAACAAAAAGCCAAAATTTCAGAGTTTATCTAGCAGACATTACAGTTCAATGACCTTTAGCTGTTCTGAAAACATTCAGCTGTTGTCATATAATGCAGATCTTAGTATTTTTAAAGTAGTTTGTCAACTAGCAATTTTTAATCCATTGCCAAATGTGCAGATGAAGCATATCATCTTTTTTTTTGTGCTACTGTGAAGTAAAATGTTGAAATAAATCCAAAATAAAGAAAAAAAAAAGCAAATGAAAGAAAACCTAAAAGAAAAATTGCATCTGGAGATGAGGAGGAAGTCTGAGACTTCTAAAAGTAATTGTGTTTTTAAGTCACTAAATTGTCATATTAATCACCTCAGAATAGCATATCCTTAAAGAATGAATAAAGACTGAAGACTAAGTTGTTTCTGTGACATGTTACCTTTGGCCAGTGCAGCTGGTCTGAGAGCAGGAGTGTTTTTGAAGGGAAACGGGTGGAATCTAGAGTTAGCCATTCCTTCTCTAATGCAGCCTGCATGAATGAGCAAAGTCAAATAGTGCACTGATAAAATCAGTTTAGTTTTGATAACTCTTGCAAAGTCTCTTTTAAATTGTCTTACATACTTTCTACGTCTTTTCAAGTTGTACATCAGAACTGCCACCTGCAGAGCAATCAGACTAAAAGCACCTTCGGAGATGCTTCGCTGTACTGTTTTATTTTAAACAAATCAACAATATTTGTAGATTGTGGGGGTCCTTTTTGGGTTTTGGTTTTGCATAAGATGCAACCCCTCTTTGTCAAATTACTGTAATTTTTTGCCAACTTTGTTAGTAAACCCAAGTTATTATAAAAGACTGCCAAACTTTGAAAAAAATACAGACCTAAGATACTTAAAGGCATAAGAAGTATGAAGAGCTTTTTGTGCTGTTTCTGACTATTTCAAGTCCTGGATGTAGGTGCCTGATTCTGTCAAACTTGTTTTTGCTGAACTGAAGTGGTAATTTTCATTGAAATTTGGGGTTAAAAAGTAAATGCTATATAATGCTATATGCTTCAATTACGTAGTTTTATTTCTGATGTAATGGATTAAATGGGAAACTGAAATAATTGCTGGAATAAAGAAGGGTGACAGAATTAGTTGCTAACTGGTGTTCTTCGCACTTGAAGGTAGAATTCCATTTTCTTTCATAAAAATAAACTCTAGACTTTGTTTCAAACCCAACCTGTATATGACTTGGTTTTCCTATAGATCCTTGAGGTTTTTTATGATGTCTTTTCAATATATTCTGATAAGTTAGAGAATCACATCACTCCCACACAGTAAGCAAATATCACTGAAGAATCTGGCTTGACTTACAGGGCTCAGTCATTCAGGTTCTTCTTACTTCAACAGCAAAGAGCCTGGGGCTCATTCTTTTGGAAATATCTACTTATAAAACTGGACTATCTTTCTCCCATTAAAAAATATTTCAGATTTTACTGATTTCTCATCCTGAGAAATGATGCTAAGTTTGGATACCTTACTGTGTAGTTTGTGGAAACAGGACTTTGTACAGCTTTAGATTGGTGAACAAGATCTTCCAAGGCCTTTGAAATTCTGGGAGGCAAAAGAATCTTATTCCAGGTATTTTGAAGGGTTAGTTCAGGTACTGGTCAGATGATTTGGTGGCTCTAAGATCACTCTTTCTGCTTCCATTCTGACCAAGATTTGAAAAATAATGTTTGATTTTATTTTCATGTGTTAAAAGGGATGAATTCCTACATCTGATTGATTCCCTGCATCTGGAATTCCCTGTTATTTGATTAAAGTGTGTTTTGGGTTTCATTCCTTTATTTAATAAATCTGGAAAAATTCTATGCCCTCACTATTAACAGATAACCACTCTTCCACTCCTTAACATTTCAATTCATGATAAATACATAACATTATCCATTTTAATATACCTCCTCTCTTGGGAAGCTGTGTATCTTAAGAAATCTATACAAATAAACTGCAGAGGCATGCAACAAATAAAATGTATCACATTCTTTAAATTTAACAGTTATCTACAACCCACTAATTTATCTCTCCTCAGTGATGTGATTACTCTTATTCTGATAACCACTGAGTGGTTGATTCACACAACTGTCATTTAAAAAAATAAAAATTCCAGAAAGCAGACTTTAGTAAATGAAATACCAGAGGTGATGAATTAAATATGTGACATTGGTACTATTTGAACATAGAAGACAGACAAGTTCATATCTCAACAGAGACAAAGCTACAACAATTCCAGCAAAATGGTCAAAAAGAAAAGCTATGAAAAAGGTACAACATCTGATTGAAAACTTCCACTGAAAATAGATATTATTCCTCCTTGTCCTCTTTAAATTTACTTTTCAATTGCACTATGCAAATCATATTTTTAATTCTTCAGATGAGAATTTTTCACTTATTTTTCAAGACTGGGCCTACAATCCACTCAACAGTGCTGGTATATACAGGTATATGAAAATAGAAAACTTTGGAAATTTTTCTTCCTCCTTTATTTGCAAAAGAATCAGTACAGGTTGGAGAGAGGTAGATTTCTATTTCTTGCACAATTTAAATGCCCATCAACCTAATCTGCGTGCACAGTGATGTGTCCATTGACCTGAGAACTTAAAGGTCTTCCAGTAGCAGTGAATATTAACCAAACTCTAATATCAAATTTCAGGCCAAGCCTCCATGCTGGCTAGTTGAATTTTTACTTCTCTGATGATGTATTTTGTAAAAAAAAAAACAAAAAAAACCCAAAAAAACCCCAAAAACCCCAAAAAAACCCCAAAAAAACCCCAAAACCCTCAAAACCTAACAACCCCCCAAACAAACAAACAACGAAACCAAAACAAAAATCCCAAAGAGAAATAACACTCCAAAGATGTAGCCAATTTTTTTGGAACAAGAATCCCTTAGCAGTACATTGATTGAATCCTTTTGCTTTATAGTTGCACCACAACCCAATTAAACTCTTAGTATTTATATTGAAACTTGTCTCACTAATATTTTCCTAGCCCAGTGTTTGCCATTTATTAATTTAGTACTACTAGTGGTTTTATTTCTTTTGTAGCCTATAAAATGTAATTCAGTGTCCTAAGTGTTGAAAAGAAATATCTGTAAAAAGATAAAAGTATGAATCAAAGGTATAAACATGCACAACAGTAAAAAAACACAGCTTATTTACCATTAAGTACATCTTTTAGTCCTATAAACGTACAGCATATCATAAAAATATACCACACTGAAGTTTGTTTTGTCCACAAAAATAAACACAATGGATTTTCAAACACTCCCACTATGTTTTGCCTGGACATTTTCACAGCACTAAGCTCAAGAATCAGTTGCCCACACCTTCCCTATAGAGTCCTAATGAAAAGTTTATGACAGATTTACCAACACCTAAGGCTTAAAACTAGATCTGTTTGTACAGATATTGTTCACTAAGATTAAAAAACAACAATCTGAGATGAATTAAAAAGCAAATAAAATGTCAGGTTTTGACTGTACGGTCTATACAAACAGCTATAGGTGTGCTATACTTGTACTTATTTGTAAAGCCAAATTAAGTAATTTCCTGAATATGCAGTATACAATGTGGCTTTACCCATATGTGCAAATAATACACAGTTTATTTAACACATATTAGTTCACCTGAAGATATCTTTTATGCTTTTGTATCCCCTATACTTTATTTCTAGGATTGTTTCAAAAAGGCCTGTATTAATTACTTTAGGCTTCAAGTTTCATAAACACACAAAACGGACATAGAGCTTTCTTTTTTTTTTTTGCACTTTTTTTTTTTTTTTTAACCGATTTGAAACAAATTTTAAAACACAATCCAATTGTGCATGATACTGCTCTTCAGGAAGAACGAGGTGTGAATCTATTTGGCATTAGGATTTTCTTTCTGAATTTTAATAATGAAACTTTAATATTACTATCTATTTCCACTTATCCCTCAGGAGCAATAACTTTTTATCCTGATTCAAAATGCATTTTTAATCCTTTGAAACACTACTATTACAGGTTTCCTCCTTTCATTGTGCAGCTCATTACCAAACTCTGGAGGTTTAGGGATTTTTTTTCATGGCATTTTCTACATAGCCTCTTAATTTTGTTACTCCTTCATTTTTCCAGTATTTACTCAATTGTTTCCTTTGCAAAATGCAATGACTATTTACATCAAGCATTGAACTTCTGTAGTCTCAGAAACAGAATTCAATCCTACAATGAACAAAGTGAGTGAGAATGGTTCTGCTAACTTTAATTGGGTCTGAGTGAGCTGCCCAAAAGTCAAGTTTTAGTGCAAACGTTATTTACAAAATCTAATCCAAGGCATCTTTTATATACTCTGGATCACATTCTGGAGCTAAGTAATCTTTTATAATATATCATGACTGTACACGTAATTAGGACTGTTCTGAATCATATTCACACCATGAACAAAAACAGTTCTCAGGACAGTGTCAAACTTACACTCAGGCTTTGAAGCACTTCCACTAGTAACTGTCCAAACTGTGAATAATGCCATCACACATTGCCTTTCATCTTTCTGAGATCAAGGAGGATCACAAGAGCATAATAGAAACCAAACCAATTCCTGAAACTGCACTATGGTTTGAAGCAGAGGATGCAAAAAGGCATTAACAATACAGGCTGAAAAGAAAGGCCAGCATTTGACATCTAACAACTCTGTTCTAGTCAGAGCAAATATCCACCTACATCAGTACTCTGCTTCCAGAAGAGTTCAGCAGCAGCTGCTTAAGGAAAGAATGAAAAAAGTTGGATGTGATGAGGACAGTCCTTCCTTTAGTACATTCTTTTAGACTTTGAAAACTGGTGGTGTAAGGACTTCCAGCTAAAATATAGGCAAATATTCCTCACCCTAAAGCAGTTACCTATTTTCTAATTACAAGCGTAACTATCTGGCCAGCATGTTTTCCATGTCATCTCTATATCAACCTAGAAAGAATGCAAATCATGTATATGACTCATAGGATGCAACTGCTGAAGTGGTGTAGATTAACTTCAAAAGGACATCATGTTGGACACCATGGGAGCTGAAGCTACCCCAGGTTTCCAAGCGTGGCAGACCTCAGAATCACCACGCAAGAAAACAGTGAAACTGTCTTTGAAAATCAGGGAAAACTAACTCTTTATACCTCTTTCTTTTCATCTTTCATCTCCTTATTGATTCATTCACTGTTTTCAGGACAGTGATGGTTTAGTCAGGAAAAAAAAATTGATATTTATGTGGTGCTTTTGATTATATGGTATTTTAAGATAAAAACAAGTAAATTACACAAAAATGTAGACAAGCAGAAGCAAGCTAACATCCAAAACATCCCATGAACTAAGAGTAATGACTGGCATCTGATCATTATAACTGAACAGGAAGAATGGCAAGGGAAAAAGAATCCTGTACCAGAAACAGTATTTCCACATTAGAATTTCATAGAAATAGTGTGCAGAATCCTCTGCTTTGAGAAAAGATTCACTCTTCTTTCCAGTTCATCTGCCTGGTTTTATCCAATATGTTTTTCTGTACTTCTGCTCCCCTATGCAAGGTAGGCCATTAGCATCATCCCTGGTAGGAATGGCCCTTTTTCAACCAGATATTACAAAGTATCTGCCCTCTTCACATTCAAATTTGTTTTCAATAAGAATACAATGTAATTAGAGAAAACCAATAAATGAATCAGAATTAATATTTCCATTAAGTCTTCTCTATAGAATACAAATTTGAATAAAGTTCATCAGGCTGGTGATGTCCCTAACTTCTGATTTTTAGTGAGCATATTTAAATAGTGCAGTTAAAGTCTGGTTCACTGAAAGACAATAAAAAAGGTAAAAGCAAAGACAAATGAAAGGCAAAACTTTCAACATCCTTCTATGACTCTTTTAAATAAACTTACAAAAATTATTTTGGGGCAATACATTCCACATGAAGAACAACTTTTCCTCTAGGTTAAACATCCTCTGGGTTAAATACTTGCTCAGAGTGGGAGGGGGAGTGGTGAGGCCGAGGGATCTTATGCTGAAGGTTAACCCTCTAGCTGCTCACAGCCAGCCACTGAACTGTCTTTCATCTGGCAGAAAGCTGTAACTTTCTCTCTTGGTTCCTGGCAAACATATTTCACTTTGTAGGATACTTCATTTAAATATCATGCTAGTCCAGGAAAACATATTTCATTTCTTTTTAAACTAAACCTTTTTTCTGCCAAGGCCAGAGTATTTGCTGGTAAATTCTCTTAAATCCTAAATAAGTTTTAACAAATTTCTAAAGAAATTATGAATTTTTAGCTCTTATAGCTGAAACAGAAGAACCAGATCACTTTTCTATGCTCTTTTGTATATTGTTGATAGACTGTGATTGAAAACTTCCTTTGAAATTAAAGATCTGAATACATTTGTGTATTTAGCCTTTTCTTTCATCCATTCCTTTGAGGAATCAGATTACTCTATGGACTAGTTTTTCTGTGAAACTCAAGTTCATGTGTAAAGCTTAGCTCAATGTTAGGAAGTTGAACATCAGCTCAGATCAAGACTTTATAAATAACTTCCAAAGCTAAGAAAACGTCAGATACAAACTTTCTCAATTGAATCTTCTATTAGCTGCAATATTATTCTACTTGCAGTACTACAAAAATTCAGTCTGAACTCTACCATTTTAAATCTACATGGAAATGCACTTAACAACATTATAAAAATTATAGAATCTTTTTAATTAGGTAGCTTAGAGGATACACATTTTACAGTAAATATATATCTGAACTTCAAGCAGAAGGAAAAACATTCTTTTTCTCTGAGTTTGCCTCCCAGTATTTTCTACATATTTTATGTGCTAAAGATAAATAGGTTAGCACCCTAATAAAGGTTATTTTAACCTTTGGCAATGCTTCTTTTTAACCCTGTTTTTATATTGGACAATATATATACATTAGAAAAGAAATCCGGGTACAGCTGCATTCTTTAGCATGACTGCTAAAACCAAACAAAGTTTCAGGCCAAAAAAAGTAGTGAGTATCACATGAATTCCAGAGAAACACTGCAAGGATTAATTGACCTCAAGAGATTTTATAGACTTAAAAAAACTGGTTAATTATTAGAGTACATTCTTGTAGGAAAATGAGGAGTTGTCCATTTCTAAGGATAAATTGATAATTACTGGAAAAATCACATACTGATAACAAAAACATTAAAGAAAAATGTATTCTAGAATGTCTTACCCAAATGTAATTTTTTAATAAGCTTGGAAAACTAGCTGTTCTCTAAAATTCTAATGCATATATTTATATATAAATATATATATTTACATTTAATACATGTACCAATGTGTTAACACAAATGCAAATAAAATGAGAGGAATTTAATGTGGAAAAGTAAATGAAAAATGAAAATTTCAAGGACCATGAAAGTTTTCATTCAAATAAAAGGCTAAATGTCTACATACACAATTAACTCTCCAAAAATAGGAATCTTACTGTATTTCACGCCAGTCATTCACAACCGAGGTGACTTTAAACTTTTCTAAAAACGCATTTTTATCTTATTCCTGACAGCATTCAAAGGAAGATCTGTGTTTTTTCTTTGAATACAGGAATAAAAAATACAGATGGGTAAATGGTAACCTGAACTTCAGAGGTTAGACATGGTTCAAGTAAGCATCAGAAATGTATGCTTGAAAAATCTTTTGAGATATAAACTTCCACCCATATCAATAAATATCAAGCTCCTGGAACCTTCAATCCATCCTCAAAATGGGTCTAAGACCCCAGATATTGTTTATCCCATTTAAATGGACTTTTCCTCTCTGACTCTGGCACATTACACAGATTTTTGCTGCTATGTCTCTATAAACCTTTTCTGAAGTTTTCCTACTTCCATGAAAAACAAAGAAACAAAACTTTCAAGGGGCAATGAGCTAAAGACTAAAAAAAAAATACCAGCCAAGGAACCCCTCAACCCTACCCCTTAAATACTGTGCATTCAAAGAATTTTGAAGGAACATGATCCAAAATGTTTTATGCAGCTTAGATAATGAATACTAAAACACAATAGAAAAGAAAGCTGCACTTCAGCTTGCAGTTTTGTCTAAAGAAGGGAAGCCATGCAGAAGCACAGGGTAATAAAAAATAGGCTAGTCAAAAGTTTATAGTCATTTAACCTTTAACATGTTTCAAAGTTCAGGTCACATGAAAGATTAGATTCAATTTCAAAGACAACTTTTCCTTTTTGCTCAAAAGTCCCTATTTCAGAAACAAGAACAAGAAAAAAGGTTTTGGAAACTAAGAGGATAGAAGGGCTAAGTTATAAACAAAGATTTTTTTGCAATTTATGTTAACCAACCTCTAACTACACTACAAAAACCTTACTTCTCAAGAGATACATCTCAACCATCTCTGAGCTTCACTTACATTGTCTTCCTTATATGTCTCTAGCACTGTCTCTTCTATTTGAAATAAATTATCCATAAATGAATCTGCAATTTGAAATTTGTTCATTCATGCCTGTATTCTCAACGCCTTAAATCTTTTGGGACATGTAATGATACTCTTTGGAAAGAAGCTGATTCTTTGGGATGTTTTCCTGGTTCATTAAATGATCAAAGCTACTCCTATTTCTATATAAAAAAAAGTTTTTAAGTATTTTTCAAAATATGCTATAAATACTACAGTGAATAGTATGACAGTATTTAGCATTTAGAATTCCTTAGCTCACTATTCCAGGACAAACTAGACATAAAATTAAATCGTTTTTAGTTAAATTAAGACTGTATTATAGCATATGAGGTGTTTGGGGTTTTTCACCATTCTTGGTATACACTGTTAGAAACTAAAGCATTACATGGAAACTCCATTATGACTACACATCCTTTTCTGTGGGACTGCTTCCTAGGAAATTAGACCCTAGCCAGCAGTATTGCCCATATATTGCACTTTGCACTTGTTCTTGTTGAACATTATGAGGCTCTGCTCAGCCTGTCTATCTAGCCTGGGCAGGCTGCTCTTAAGAACACCCTGATCCTCCACCATGCCAAACACTGCCCTCAATGCAGCATCATCTGCACTCCTGAGATTGCATTCTGTTTCATCAAACAGGTAGCTGATTCAATTTTTTACTGTTTTGGTCCCCCTACCATCCATGATGGGCTCCATTAATTACTGTCCACCAGTAATTACGACTGTGTAATTTTGCACCACAAAATGCAACTATTTGTGCCTGGTAGTCCAGTCAATTTGCCAATGACCTTACTGTCTACTTTTCCAGCCTACATCTCAATAAATTTAGGGAATAAGACTCTGGGAGGTAGTTAACAGCCTTGCTCAAATAAAGGCGTGCAATATGCACTGCATAATTCTTGTTCAGAATACTTCATAACACCCATTCACCTTGTGCCAGAAAACAATGAAGATGACGAGTCCTTGGTAAACCCATGCTAGATTCTCACAATCACCTTCTTTCATGACTTTAGAAATGGCTTCTGAATCTCTTTACTCCAAGCATTCCCAGAAAGTGAGATAATGTTGGTGGCTTCTAGTTCCCTGGATCTTCCTTTTCAATTTTCTGAAGATGGATGCAACGTCTGCCCTTTTCCAGTCACCAGTAACCTCCCCAGTTGCTGTGATCTTTCAAAGATGATAGAGAGTAACCTCCAAATGATACCAGGCAGTTTGTTCAACCCCCTTGGATGCATCCTATCTGTTCCCTTGGACCTGCATATGTTCAGGGGAGTTAAGCTGTGCCGCAATTGGATAACAGATGCTTTCTTCTAAACCCAAAGGATTTCAAGCTCCAGGCAATGAGACATGCAGAGATTCAAGTGCAGAGGATCACAGAGGCTGACACCTCACATTCCTCTTTGGTCCCCCATATAAGAGCTGCAATTTTACTCAAGAACAATATTCACGGAATCAATACCTTCTTCTCACAGAACATAGATCAAATAGATTGGCTCTTGAAATTTGCATATAGAGACTACTAAAAAATCTTTTTCAATGGAAATCAATGTATGTGGACATGCTAAATATTAGACATTTAACTAGATATTTTAAACACAACCTATAGCTACCAAAATGTCAGTTTCAATACTACACAAAAATTAAAGAATTTAGGGATGATGTATTCAATGATTAGAGATCCTTAGCTCAGCTTTCAAGAGACTCCAGATGGAGATGTACTCATTGAGAAAAACTTACGACTGTGTTATTGATTCCACTTATAATGATGCTTTTGGCTTAGAACAAATTTCCTTTGAGACTACAGTAGTGAATAGAAATTTCAAAGAACTAAAGCATTTTTTTTTTCCACTTACATTTTTCCATTGCTTGCCTTGCTTACTCAATTTTGATACTTGACTTTGCCTTTAGACATATAAGATTAGGAATTAATGATATTGCTATCCTTTGGTATGTCAGAGAAGCTAAATGTAATTTAGAAAAATACTATACACCATTTGCTACCTGTAGGTTCCAAATTATATATCTGTAGTGCCATGCATCACTAGTAGGCTATCTTTTGGGAAGTATTTGTTTGAATCTGGCTATTTAACCAAGAACTGAATAGAGACAAGTGATGAAGATAGATTTAAAACTTAACAGCATTTCAGGTGGTAGGAAGAACTGAGATCTCATGGTGGAAGGTGAGAAAGCAACCAGCACACATCCTGCATGAGCTGTGAAGCTGGGAGTGTTAGCAACAGCCTTTAGTAGCTGGGGTTGTGTTTATTTTTTCAGGTACTGACTGCAACAACCTACTCCTAAGCCCAGACTATCTGAGACAATTAGAAAATGAGATAAGCAGCACTGCTGAAAAGGTGGAAGTTGTATGCATCTGCAGATGCCAGAGTATGAATGGCATGCAACCCACTAACACAGCTGCCGAAGCAAGGGACATAGCAAGGGATTATTGATAAACACTCATGGAAAAAGGGTTGATCCTCCAATATATTGCTTAGAAGAGAGTTTTTTCCCCCCTTTTTAAAAGAAGGGTATGGATCTAACGAAGTTTTCAATAGACACTTTTCTGCTTTTCAGTAACACTGTAACTTCAGGTGAAATTTGATGAAAAAAAGATCATATTCTTTGCAGCATGCAATAGAGAAAAGCTGGATGCTGATCTGACATTCATAAGCAATTACAGGACCTAGACATACATAAGAGTGTCAAGATACAAGAAGTGTTATGGGGACCTTCTAATCCATGGGCTACACTTATTTCCTGGCACTAGCCAGAAAACAGCTATCATTGTCACAAGCTCACAATCGTAAGCTCCCAGGCTGAGACAAACCACATTATGAAGGATTATCAGAAAAGCAAACAAAACACATCATATGGGTCTAGTTTGGACATGTGATAAGAAAATTAAAGATGGGAGACATGAGGAAACTTTTTTTCTAATTACTGTTTACTTATTAAGAGTTAGCACATATGAGCTAGTTCTTATTCTTCTCACCCCTCGGAAAAGAAAAATTGAGAAGAAAGAAAAATAAAATAGCTACCTACCTGCTGTGGAAGGTAAGCAAAAAATTAAGAATGGCTATGTGCCTGAGCATGGATATGCAAAAAAAAAAAAAAAAAAAAAAGAAGGAAACTCCTGAATAATAATTTCAAAAGCTGTCAAAAAGGCTGGGATTTTAAAAATATCTACATAATCGACCTCAGAAAAAGAATAACACTGTCTCAGGGCAGGAGTGTCATCTTCTTTGATAAATAGAGCAGTAATGGATTTCTTTTAAACTTAGTTGCAACTTATAAAGTGACTTTCTTTTTGACAAAATATGGCTAAAATGATTTAAATTAAATTAAAAATGAAGATTTTAAAATAGAGTACTTACTTGGTGTGCCATGTAATCATCAATATTGATATTTCTCTTGATGAGAATAAGATACGTTCATACATTTATTCAGTGTAGAAAATGGTAATTTATTCAGTGGTCACTGCTCAGGGTAAAGAATTGTCCAAAAACTCATCATATTTAATTTATTCAGCTTTATGACACCTTGGCAAATTTAGACATTTTGCATTTGGCTCATATCATATTTACATCAAGAAAACAACCATATTTAGATGGTACAGAAGTAAGAGCTGTGTCAAGCAAATGTGCTGTCAGATTTCATCCACCAGAGCTAAAGTGAGCTCTGCCTTGTAGATCGTTTGCTACAAGGATGGACGGCTGATGAAAGGTTGCCTTAAGATCAGCCTTCTGGAGCATGTAGGCAGGAATTCTCCAAAGTCCACATGAAAGACGTGAAGATATCACTAAATACCAGGCTCATACTTTGTAAAACATCTGCTGGCCAGATCATTCATGCCATCTGGGACAGCCTGTTTGACATTGCACACTCAAACTGACACAAAACACTACTGCCATCAATTGCCTCTGAATGGCTTTGGCCATGGCTGAGAGCTGATATGAATACAAGAAGGTATCAGCACTGGTTCAGGTGAAATTACTAGTATTCATTATACTGTTAGAAAGATAAAGCCCATTCCTCTAGCCCAATCACATGCAATGCATTTTTCATTTGATGTGGTGTTTAACTTGTAGTAAAAATCTACTATTATTCAATGGGCATAAATGAAGTGAAGATCTTTGTCAAAGGCTAGGGTTTCCCACATGCTGTTTAACAATCTCACCTTCCATGGAACACTGGGTACACTGAGCTTATAATGAAGATATTACACAATTTTTTGTGAAGACTGATGCCTAATGACCTATTACAATGTGATATTTACAAATGGTTTAGAAAGGTGCTTGCACAGTAGTGATTTTGTAGAATGTTAAATAACACTGAATAAAATCATAATGACTGAAACCTACATAACAGTATAAGAAAAAGCAAAACCACCACAACACAAAACAGTGAACTATTCAAAAAGCTTTTAGACAAGACATTTGTATCAGTTTCCAATAAGGAAAGGTTTTTCTGCTCTTCTCTCTCATTTCACTCACCCTATACAACACTGAAATCTGCAGTACAAAATGGTATCCAAATATTTTTCTCTTCCTTCAAACCCCAGCATATGGGATCTCTTAGCCCAGCATTCTGTACTCCTCCCCACACACTTGTTTGAGACACAACAGATAGCCACTGATACCATGTGTCATTACTTGGCTCTGTTTCAGCACTTTGCTACAAAACATTGAGACCAGAAAGGAAGGAATAGGAAGTATAGACTGTTCCAAGTTTCTGCTGCTTGTTTTTCCAGAAGTAGGAAGTCCACATGATTTGGTATTACCCAACTGCAGACAATGAAACAGCTACAGACACATGGAAACAGACAACCTAGTACTGAGTAACTAGTCTGGGCTAGACAGAGCAGATGCCTATACTATATGCCTAGTATAGTTATGCCACACATTTCTCAAAATCAACTTTCCAGCACAGACAATATATACATTTGGGGAAAAAAAATTAAAAAAAGAAAGAAAACATAGGATAAATATTACAGGGTGTAATTCCAGTTACAGTCATCAATGTTGAACATTGAAATATTCATTCACTGAGAAAAAATATACTTCACATACACATACACTGTAAATTTATCATATACACTGCTCTGTAGAAAACAGATGTCATAATTTTCATCACAAGAAGCTAAGGGCTTGAGTAACTTATTTGACATCAGTCCACAGTTCAGCCTTTGAGCCTGCTGTGCAAATTCAAATGTCAGCTCATGGTTCACCTGTCATCATCTCAATGTAAACATTTCCTGAGAATTTTTCCCTAAATCCATGTTTTCTTTAATTACTGATAAACTCAATAATCATTTGGGGGTAAAAAAAATGTGGCAACAGCAGAGGGTGATACAGTACAAATCTCTCTGAAATCAGCTGGGCTTCTTTCTCCTGCCTTCTCCATCCCCTCCTTTTCTCCCTGGCCTCAGGAACACCTGTCCAAATGCAATTGTCTTGTTGACAGAACGATGGAATTGTCAGTGTAGTTTTCAGTTAAGCAATTAAAAAACCCCAAAACCAAACATGACAGACAGAGAGAAACAGGAATGGCTCAACTGAATTACTGCGTGTAAAACTCTGGCCTACTGGCTGAGTAATTCAAACCAGGATATTTTCCTTCCATAACATACGAACAGATACTTCCTTCCTGTGTGAAGAAATAAAACCTTCAACGTTCTGCTTTTTATTATTTTAGAAAGAAGCCAGGGATCAGAGAACATCAACTAATGAAACTGTTTTGTATATGTATTTCAAATTAAAATAAAAAAATCCTAAAATTTAAGCCAGATCTCTATGTTTACACACGCACGTTTCCCGTCTACCAAATGATTCTTGGAACTTCTGCCTCAAACTTTCTGCATGCTCTTAAATAAAGCAGTAATTCTGAAAACATACGTTAAAATAGTTGCTAAAAAGGAGAAGAAAAAAATAAAATTACCCTAAGTCATGAACTCATTGGCAATGATTTCATACAAAGCCCAGCTATTTTCTATGGGGAGGAGTTGGTAAAAGAAGCCTCCTGGTATCAGATGACCAAAGATTGATCAACTGTAAACTGCACTGCACCAACCAACAGCATACTTGATTTCATGACCCCATGATCCATACAAACATATAATTATAAATGGGACTTAGTCCTGCCAGTAGCAGGGCTATTGCATCAATCTCCTCTGCAACATTACAGTGGAATATTGATAAATGGCTCTTGCAAAGACACACCACCTGAATAAGCACATTCAGAGACAAGGGTTCATGAAAAAAATCTTAGTTATATCCTCTTAGGTCTCAAAAGGCCACATTGCTGTTAGCTTTCTTTGCTTTACCTGAAACCAGTAAAAAAAAAAAAAGGTAGCCAATGAATGCGAGCAATTAGAGAAAGCAGTTCTCCAGACAAGTACACAGTTGACTCATCAACAGCTGCCTTACTAAATAATATGCATACTCTGTCTCTAGAACTTCCCATATAGATTGTCTTTTGAGGCTATAAAGAAAATATTTCTTTAAAGATTCTTTTTCTTGTTTATTGAACAGCAATATTGATCCCATAGATATTTTTTACTTTTTACCTAAGTATAGCTAAATTCAGTTTTGAATGTTATGTTATTCCTCAAATTCCTCTGGAGCCCACTTTTATTTCTTAGAATGGAAGCTTCTCATCCAATTTCAATCCTTCTGAAACTCAAAGGATTATGTAGAGCTAGTGCATCTCTAGCTCTACATAACTTGTAAAAATAACGAGTAATAATTTCTGGTTATCTGGCATTACAGAGCTGCTAATGTGTGGTTTGGTTTTTTGTTTTTTTTTTCTGACTTAACCATACATTCATTTATTACTGTATTTAAACCTCTGATCTTTTTAGCACGCTACACCCAAGATAATAAGCCTGCTTCACCTTTTGCTTTGGGGATTTGTTCTTTTTACTGGATTATAGCTGACATTCAGTGTTGCAGTTATATTCTAAATTGATCTCATTCTATCATGAAAATGAACAAAATATACATTAAAATATTACTTAAATTATAATTTGTTATGAAGTACTAAAAAGATAAACATTTTAGAACAAAAGGAACTGTTTCCTATTCTCATTTGATTGACCTTCAGCTGTAAAAATATAAGGCATTTTACAGTGGGTGTGACATTAATAGCAGAGTAAGTACCAGAGCATCTCAAAAAGCCGGAAGCAGTTAATCCAAGACAAATAAATTTATATCAGCTATAAATAAGAAATGCTTCTTTATTTCTGGACACGCAATGTGTTAATTCCAGCCTTGGTAGTGCTTTCCATATTTTTTATTTCCAACACCTACATGATTACTTAAGAAGAATAGTGAAGGCTTTATGCTAAATACTGTGCTTACTTCAGAAAACGTGAAAGCATCCACATTAATTTCTTCATATTCATCTTCCAGTTCATCACTTTTAACATCTGCAAGAGCACTGGCCAGTTTCTTTTGCAAAAGACATCCCTTCCAAAATGCCTAAACAAAAAATTTAGAGCATGTTATACACAGCCATAGATCCAACCCAAATCCAGATTCTCTATGTTATCCCATTAGGAAGATAAAACATCTTGGGCCTTTGTTTAATAGCTCAATGATCTGTTTTTTGAACTTTATGTGACATTTAAAACTACAAGACAAATTAAATGCCAGCATATGTCTAAAGCTTAGAGTACTCAAGAGGCTCTCCACAAGTAAGCAGAAAGGAATCCTGCAACTCCCTTAACTACAAACCTGGGTCAACTAATTAATTATATGACAATTCCTTCAGGGACTATTAAAAACTGAAAGGAAAGCCTACACAAGAAAAACCTGAGTGCCAACAATCAAATTACTGAGAATAAAAATACAGATGTACTAAATGTCCTATGGTTTACAAGTAGCAATTCTTGGAGACATCTCATATAATTGACCTAGGTCACTTACTCTCTCTTAACTGTCTAAGATCTTTACTTAAAAAAAATATTACCACTAAGCATAATCATCTCTAAGAAAAAGGAGCACATTAGGAAATAAAGTGCTAGAAAACTTGGAAGAGTATTAGGAACACATGACAAGCATAGCATCATGTCCAGCAAAAACACTTCAGAAATCAGATCAATGAGATATATGGAATTAAGAAAGCTGCATACAAGATGGCCACTTCCCCCGAAATCAGTATTTGACATCATTAGAATTCAAGATGCCCCAAGTGTTTAAAACACCATGCAAAATATTCTCACTGTCATAAAAGAAGTGGTGTTGTACACTTTTAATGGCTTTGCAATGAAGGCACTAAAATAGGAAGGGTAAATATCATAATCTGGTTTAAAATTTAGATTATTAATTTTTAGAAAAAGTCTGTCTAACCCCATAAATTATTGAAAATTTTACTATTTTACACACATATTTCCGGCTAATTATAAAATTATTAAAAGTTTTAGAACTGCTGTCTTATCATTTCTTTGTTGTTACTTTTCTACAGACCTTTATAAGCATCTAGATAAAATTTCCTGATATTACTGAGTGATCAAATGACAAATATATTTAATTCAACAAAGGCAATTATCCTTTACAGATTCAAAGGAGAAAAGCAATCCTAATGATGTATGCAGAAAGCTAAATTGTGAGGTAGATGCTAACAGAGATCTATGAAAGCACCAAGTCAGTGTTCAGTTATGATCGAAGAAAAATTACATGTAGTAGTTTTTAAGAAACAAAATAAAAAATTTCTTACTGTACAAATTCATTCAATATCTGCCTATGGAATTAATTTCTTGTTGCTTCTTTAAAAAAGATTGTAACATATCGTGGCAAAGGTTCAGAGAGGAACAAAAAGGATATAGAGAACTACAGAGAAAAGTGAAAAGAGACTAAACAGATGAAAATTTTATTTACAAAAGGTGGATGTAAGGATGTATGTATGAGAGATCTAAGAATCTGTAATATGCACAGAAGATAAATAATAGATCACTTTTATTTTCATACTCTCTTTGGGAATTACCATGTTTGAAACAAATGAAAGGAAGCACATACTAATCACTATACAGATTTGTTAAATGCACCACTTTAAATATAGTAGAAGTCAAATACATAAGTAAGTTCAAAAATGGATTAAATAAGTTTAGGTAATCAATTGTTAATATGCTGGCTACATATTATACTCCAATAACAAATTTTTGCTTCTAAATCCCTTTGTCACTTTTGAGATTTGTATATAAGACCTACTCTATGGAATGTTTCCAAGTTAACTTGAAATATGAAATTGACTGAGTTGACTTGTTTCAAAATGTAGGAAATAACCCCATGAACTTTGTCAACTTGGCAAGCAAATTCTGGTTACCAAACTAAACAGAGTCAAGTTGTGGACTTCAACCCTTGCCCATAGTTACCCACTTTGTTTAACTGTTATTAGCTCAGTATCTACCACAGAACAGCCTAGGCCATGGTCTGTTCCCAAGGACAATATGGATAAAGCAATCCTGGGTTTTGGAGCTGGGAAGACAAGGAAAGAAATGCATAGGTAGGATAGAAGAGACAGGAAGATTATTTAGTCACATAGATAACAAACACAACACTGGTTACACAGCATCCATCAGTTTCATGGCATACACAGGCTCCAGTAAGAACATGGGCACAGTATCTCTTAAACATAATATTAAGAATTATATAAAGTAAAAATAATTCAGGGAAATATTTGGTGAAAAAAGGGAAAATATTTTTCTATAAGGGAAAATATGTTTCTATGAAGCTTTTTGTAAAGAAGTATCTGTTTTAGAAACACCAAGATTATGCTGCTTGAATAAAGCAAAAATATTTAATTATGAAACTTAATAGGATAATAAGCAAGAACAGATAGAAGCTGAAAATTATGCAAAACCAGGAAGATTTTTTTTATTATTATTAAACTTAAAAAATAAGAAAATACCATAAACCAACCTGGATTACTGTGGCAGCTTCATGTTTCTGTCTCAAAGCTTCTACAAACTGATGATTCTCTGTTTTATTGCAGTCATTTTTCCTCTGAGCATGGTATTGCTGCCAAAAGGACTGGATCGAGAATGCTTCCATACGTAGACTCATGGAGAAATAAATACATTTATGACTCACATAGCCTCACCAATACAACTGGGTTATCACATCTGCCAAACTTCAACCATAAAACATAGCACTGTGCTTTGAGACAAATGAAAAGTTGTGCTACTAAACAAGAAATTACAATCAAGATGTGATATATATGCTCACTGGAGGATATTCACATCACATAACTTCTGAATCCAATTATCTAAGGACTAATCTCCACTGGGCTCTATTCCATGAATAATCACAGTAGAGGAAGAGTCCTCAAAGGAAGAATTAGGAGCAAAAGTGGTGTGACAATGACTGAATAAAATATTGGAGGGGTCTCCTTATTTCCACTGAACATACCAAAAAAAAGAAACCCCCCCCCCCAAAAAAAACAAACCCAATCCAACCAAGCAAAAAAACCCAAAAAACAAACACCAAGAATGAAAGAGGAATAAATACTGAAAACTGAATGAGGCAGGTATTTTCAATGGAGCAGACAGGAAAAACAGAGAAAGTGCAATTTCATCTTTTGCCTGCTTTTACCCATTAAGACTTCTGACCACTGGTTATATGTGTAAATTTTCTAATTTGCTCATTTTTTAACAAGAACTAACTACAGACTATTTAGATCTGTTCAGTGATTCCAATTTCTAAATGTATGTTCCCCTAATTCATACCACTGGAGAAAAAGTATAATGTCAGCTCTGCATTATGACTTTACTATCTTTACTATCTTGGAATTCTTCTCTCCACAACATACTCATTTCAATTGGATAGTGTATTAAAGAAAAGACAACTAAATTTCCAATCTTTACATAATTCCTTTCCTTGTGTAGTGCATCTATTTAAATAGAGGACTGCTAGTTAGAAAAAAAAAATGCTTCAGAGGTCAAGACAAATACAAAAAATGGTTTGCATTCCGTTTTGAAGAGATCTCTCCAAAAACCACTTACGGAATTTATTCAAAATGTTAACGAAAAACTAAATGAACTATTTAAAAAAATTTTTGAAGTACTCATATAATGCAAAAGACTAATGTATTCTTGCTTTCAGCTTGCTGAGAGGTGATAATGAAAATTTTATGATGAATTATTAGTGTCTTAAGTACCTACTAAGCAGTTTCCTATTTACCATAAGCCTAAACAACTCAAAGAAGCACACCTGCCATGCTTGCTTTTCATACTGTTCTCAAGATACCTGCTTTTGAAACGGAATTCTTATGAAATTCTAACTCAGTTCTTGAAGATTTGCTGCAAAAAAAACAGCTTCTGTTTCCCTTGTCTGTATATCCAGAACAACACAAATCAGCAGCAAACACATTCCAAAGAGGTAGCAAACCAGTCTGTTTCATGCAGGAGAAAATCTAGGGTCACATAACAAGTTGAACTGGCCTCTCACCCCGGCCTCTACTTTTAAAAAGCAGGTTAAGGCATGTTGGAAAAGTACAAAAATCAGGGCAGGCCATTAGCTCTTCAGTCATCACAACAGCAGAAGACTGGCCAAAATCAAGGGATTAGAATGGTAGATTTAAGCAATTCTTCTTCTTGCCTTCTAAATGGTACTGACTGTAAAGTTCACACAAATTAATCTTGAATGTCTAATGAACAGTTTTGGCAAAAAACCTTACATTAGTTTCTACTTAATCTCCTCCAAAGTTTCTGCAAAACATTTGTCATTTGCATTCCTAACTCTGTATGTGTCATTGAACTGGTGTCTTAACATTATTTGAGGTACATAAATATCTATAGCCTAATATACCAACTGGGAGAATACCACAAAGGATTCTTAATTGTTAATATGGAAGTCTAGTGCGCAACACATGACTATAACTCTTTATTGTCTAATAAGCTTAAAAATATTATCTTACAAGTTCTGTGTCTCTGTTTTAAACAAAAAATCCTCACTTCTATTGTCTATCTACATAATCAATTTGAAAGCAACCTGACATCTGTCTTACCTCTCTGTACCATTCCCAAAGTGCTGGAGATTTCTTCCCATATCACTTGCTACTATCACTGACTGTTGCAATGTGAGTTGGTCTGACATGTTATTGTTGCCTTTGCTCTCCCCACTGTAATTAATACAAGATTCAGTGCTCTTCTGCTTCACTCTCTGATCTCCTCTATTTTCCTTCTGATGTGCAGGTATGGAGGAGTTAATGAATGTGGCCTGAATATCACCAGTAGTATTCAATCTTTTAGAAGGATCCAACAAGACCTGTTTATTTTCTGTCACACCCATGATAAAGAGGTTATTCTCCTCTAGGCAGCCAGTGGATGTTTGCTTTAAATGATTTTGAAGTGCTTCTGGTCCATCTCTGTCATTAATGTTTAGTTCACCATACTCATGTACATATCGATGTTTAATACTAAGCTTCATCAACTGATTGAAATACCAGCATTGTTCCAGCACAGAATCAACAGAAGAGGTAATTCTGAAAAAAAAAAGAAAAAAAAAATTTACATGTCTGGTAGAATGCTTTAAAAAAAATTCCCTCTATTATTTCTAAAATAGCTTGTATTTTCAAGTATTCTTACATGTTTCCATACTCTTACAGCAAATAGCAATTACTGCGATTGGAAATCCAGTTTCCGTAATTATGAATCTTAACAGATTTTGTCTTATTTTGGACATATTTAAACTATAATCACACATATTTCTTATTTTTTTAGAGTTTCCTAAAAGAGAAAGTGTTCAGTCTTTTTAAAATAGCCATCGCACCAAGCATTTCACTATTAACTTTCTGTGTGGTTAGTGGGGCACTGTTTGAGCATGGGAAGCCCAAATTTTTGAAAGGTTTGAGGCAATTTTGCCTTAACAATCCAATCCTACCTGGCAACTATGAAAACTCATATAAAAATAACAGTAATTTTAAAACTTAGATAAGAACTAAAGCAACAAGCTCCAAATTTATTTTCAAACCAACAAATTACAATGTCTAAAGAAAATTCAAGATGACAAACTTTAAAGTTACAGATCTTTTTATCAGTATAAGGCAACGTGCTAGACTAAAGCAACAGTAATCTAAGAAGTCTGGCTCTCATTAGTTCTTTGTGTTACACTGTCTAAATGATGAGGATAAGTAAGAGCAAATATGAACTACTTGTTACAGATTCAGATGGCTGTCTGTGCTTTGGATGGTGTTTGTTCATTTTATTAGGTAACAGGTACTTCCAGGATCATGAAAGCATTTTTCTTTAATAGTGTAGATAGATGCAGAGATCTGTAATCTGGTGTTAATTTCAGGAGAGTACAAAGTCAATTCTAGGTCAGCAATCCAAGAGAAAAAGTAGAAATAAGATCAATTTTCTTGTTAGTCTGGAAAAATTAAGCCCTAAAATTAAAGTTAGAATAACAGAAATTTCCTTCCTGTTCATCATTCTGGAAAGGTGAAATTTTTATGAAGTTCCAGGGACTTTTTACCATTCTAATTATATCCTCAGCGAAGTTCAGCTAAGAACATAAGTGAAGTTTTTAAGAACATAATCAATCAGACCCTATAAGAGTAAAAAGGATTCCAACTCTTCCACTGCTAGTGCAACTTCAGTGCTATTGGACAAAATCTGAATGGGTAAATTGATCCTCACAGCTTAAGCACACAACTCACTGTGTACACTTGATTGTCCACTACAAAATATTATTCCTACTCCTGGTAATTCCACATATACAAGTCCTAAAAATAATTAAATCAACCCATAAATTTGTTTAAGGATCTAACATGCTACTTAGTAAGAATGAAGATTACTTTAAAAGAAAATAGTCAAAGCATTAATTAAATTCTTTAGTTAAATATATTACATTAGTTAAAGTATTAAAAAAAAAAAGTCTGGTACAAGATCATTACCAAATTTCTACATAATATGGTGAGAAGACCAAAAAAAAGGAAAAATGGAAAAACCCATTCCCACCTGTTTTTCTTTTTCCTTTCATTTGCTTTATTTTGTTGGTTTATTTGTTTATAAAAATTAAAATATTGCAGGAAACCCTAGAATGTTTTATATATTGAGCAAAAAAATTCCTCTGAAAACCGCATCCTGAGTATCCTTCGTTGTCAAAAAAAAAAAAAGAAAGAAAGAAAAACAAACCACTCTAACAGTGAATCCTCTCCTTTGACAAGTATAGGGGTAGGGTCTCAAGCAGCTGTTTCATCCTTCCAGTGGTTATGAATACGTCAAGCAGAAATAGAGGGATTGAGGAAGTGAAAATTCAGGCAGGGAATGATTTTGTGGTCACCAGGGATCATGTGTTAGGTTTTTTTTACAGAGGCTGCTTTTTGGGCATTTTTTCCAAGCAGTGGGTGCAAAATCCCATCTTGTCTCTGTGGGCATGTACCCTCTCCCACACCTTCCCTGGCAATCCACAACTATCCTTTGGTTTTGCAGGATTTTTAGGCTACCCTCTGTACCAGTAGCTTTTCAGTTCAGCTTTTTCAGTCATATTGGTTCAAGTTTGAAGAAACTAACAAAGGAAGCTGGAGTGATATCTCAGAGACTGATGGGCAGTGAAGTGGTGTGGTGTGTTTGAGGTTCTCCTGCCAAGGTAAAGCTCCAGTGTACAGACACCAAAGGACACGATGGGGCCTGAGCACCACCTTGGTGGCAGCCAGCTTGGTGGCTCCCTCCAGTCAACAGGGATATATCAACATCCTGTCAACACATTGCAACTTTCTCTGTGTCTCAACTGCACGGCACTCTTGTGACTAGAGAAGTGTTCCTGAAGATTGCTTATTTAAACCACAAAAAGGAAGCTGCTGCAATGGAAAATATGCAGGACTGGTTTACATCTTAATGGGAAAAAAAAGGAAAGAGAGGAAGACAAGTAAAAAATATGACAACATTAAGACTTCAGATACCACAACATTTCCTTTTCAATTAATGTAAGTTCATTGTTTCCCTTTCAGACCTTTTTCGCTATTATTGGTCACACTTAACCTGAAATTGCTTCTTGGTTAAGATCTGACCAAGGTTTTAACCATAAATTGTCATCCAGATAAAACAAGAAATGGAATTATCCTATGGAAGCACCAATATCCATAGTGTCTGGCTGCTTAGTATGCAATGAAATACAGATAAATATGGCAGCCTTGCAACAGCAAAATTTTTATGGCTTTCAGTTTTGACCAGCACATTCCTTCATGTTCAGTTGCTGCCAGGCTTTATTTTGATCATAACAAGTGAAAGTGATTTATGCCATATGCAAATTTTAGCATAACCACAAAGCATAACCACTGCTTTTACAGGGGGAGAAAGGGGTAATAAGCCAGAACAGCAAGGGTTGAATCTTGCAGTTCTGTACAAATGTGCTAAACTAGTGGCCCTGATACTAAAGTCTAAGACATTATTTTCACAAAAAAAACCCATGAAGAGCAAAAAACTACTTGTAGCTATATTTTTTTTTACCAGATACCTCTCTATTTGTGCTACCATTTTGCATGACTTTGAGGAAAGATAATAGCATTAGAATCAGATTTTAACCTATTTGGAAGTTCAAGTCAGGCATTTATTAAGGACTGTTACAACTTCAATTCTCATACCATTCATAAAGGCTATCCATCACTATCCTGGTTAATTTACACCAAAACCTGCTCAATTCCCAGGCAGTGTTTGGCAATGGAGGAGGACAGAAGTGAAAGAATAAGCCTCACTGGTTGCACCTAGGACGCGTAAGGATCCATGCACAGGCTGACTTAACAGCTACAGAAAAGGACAAATTATTTATGCTAAAGGCCTTCCAGTGAAGTTTAAATCAGCCAAAACGTTGCTATTTATGAAATTTAAAGTGGTGCAGAGGCTTGCTTGTAGAGCTAACACATATGTATAGAATTTTCTACTGCAATCACACCTGCAATATCTGCCTGCTTATTTAAACAGTATAATTGCTCAGAGTGAGACAGTAAATCTGGAAAAGTCAGCAGAACAAATCTCTCAGAGACAAAAATGACAGGCTTGGGAAAAAGAAGCCAGTTCTGATCAGGAATGGCAGTTTTCTCCTGGCCCTTGTAGTTAAATCATAATTAATATTCTACCCCTTCTTATGCTAGTGTGTGTTAGTTAAAACCTTGCTTAATATCATGTTTTCCCCTACTGTGTCTTTCAGAATTATTATACATGGAATATTCAAATAGTACACCTCAATTTATGTGAGCTTTTGTTTGCAATAGTGTGGGGTAAAATCTAATGTCTTAAGGGAAACTTCTACAAGCATCATTACTGACTTTCAACTGCAGTTTACCAAAGTCCCCTACAAACATGAAACAGGTCACTGTTGACAACACCATTTATGCAATTTCTGTCATTTTCACTGTAAAATACATACAGTATTTTTAAAGTTCAGGTTCCACTAGCCAGACAACTGCACATCTGATGGCCAAAACCAAATTGCTGCAGCAGAGGGATCATATTTTTGTACATGATTACTTATTACAAGTTGTCTAAAGGGTATGTGACAGAAAAAATATTGTGTAATAGAGAAATTAAATTTTAAAGTCGGTTTTATTCTTAAACATGGCAGCAACAGAGAAGTTTTGGGAAGAAACAGCACAGAGAATTAAACTGGGCAGCATTGGTGTATGAAACAGATTAGGGAAGCAAGCAGTGATTACTTCTGGCAGCTTACATACTTGAGGTCGCACCTACAGGGGCTCATAACTTAGCAAGATGTGAAACAGACAGAAGTTTGCTCTGTTGTTGGCCTGCTGTTTAGCAATGTCACATTAATTCAGTCAAAGTATTGCAATATGTACATATAATAGCTATGCCGCTACGGCTTATATACAAACAAGTTGTTTAGAGTTCCTTTTATGAGCTGCAGTTTGCAATGGTTTTCAAGTCATCCATAAATTTTACTTCAGTCAAAATAAAAAATAGATGGCTTTAACACACAAGAAATTAATTTTAAGACCAAATTTGATGCAAGATGCTTCAATCATGTCACATTTAGGGATTTACAAGATCACAAATGAATTCTCAAAAGCTTAAAAAATCCACAACCCTGCCTCCTCTGCACTCCCCACCCTCCCTCCACCCAAACCCTACATTCAGGAAAGAAGAGATGTTTACATAATCACCTCTTTCCACTAGTGTTCTTCTCAAACATCTGCAGGTTCTTTCAAACACTTCTCTTTGAAAATTTACATCGAATAATAGAAAATTTCTCAACTGAAGGAACCTCCAGTTCAGGTCTCTGGTTCAACCTTCTACTTCAAAGCTGAGTTAGCTCTCAAAGCAGACGAGGCTGCTCAGGTTTTCATCCAGTCAGGTCCTGGAAATCTCCAAGAACAAGACTGCACAACCATTCTGGGTAGCCTATTGCAATTCATCACTGTCCCACCCTGAAAAAGCTTTTCCTTGTGCCAAATTGTACTGTCTCTGGCTGGAATGAATTAATCCCCATTACAGTTGCCCATATAATGCTGTTGTTTAGATTTGTGACCAAAACTGTATTGATAAAACACTAATGTTTTGCTGAACAATGCTTGGACAGAGTCAATGCCTTCTTTCTTCCACTCAGCAAGTAGCCTGGGAGCTGGCAGAAGGCCTCCCTTCTTTGCCTCCTTCCTGGGTAAAGCACTATGCACTTGTCCTTGTTGAATTTACAAGGTTCCTGGTGACCTGTCCTCCCACCTTGCCTGTGTCTGACTGGTAGCCCTGCCCTCAACAATTGCCTTTGAAGACTTGTGGTCTGCAAGTACAGTAAGTGCACTCTCCATCTCCTGCTCCCAGCCTTTGACAGAAGATGTTAGAAGTACAAGTCAGCTTCCACAAAGGAGCGTGAGCCACATACTATTCCTAATTAATGGACGGTCTTAGCTTGAAAACCCAACATATTTCTTATGTTTTTAATGTTCATTCATGTAGAATAAAAAAAATTAAATTTTAGGCATATCATTTTTCCCTCTCATTTTGTACCATTCTGCAGAAATGTACATGAAACTTGGGTCCTTAGATTTTACTACAGTTTGCTCACAAGTCATATCCTAATTATAAACTTTTTTTTTTTTCTGCAAAAGGATAATTATTAAATGTCTAAATATCAGACATGGAAAAATTTTCTCAGTCATAGAAAAGGAGAGATTTATTTTCTTTTATAAAAAAGGAAGGCGAGAACACCATTTCAGGATGGTAAATAGATTAGGAAATATCAGCTTCCCACCTACAAGCCCGAAGCCAAAACTCACAGAAGTGGAGGAGACATATCTCGATGGTTTAATGGAGAAGCATATGACTCTTAGGAGCCACTTACACATTACATCTGTCATAGAAAAATGCACTGTATAATTTCTCCTGACTAATTTAAATCTAATTCTTAATACAAACCTCTTTACAAGTTAATCTGATTCTGAGCTATGAAGATTTTATTGCAGCTTAGTTAAAGCTGCACTAATACCACAATGTAATAAACTGCTAGCTAGTAACAACATACCATGAATATACAGGCTTACATGTAAACACAAAATAGCCAGATTCTGAAAAAAAAGTGCATACTTTTCCTGATCCACCAAAGTATGCAAGGCAAGGTTTAAAACAAAACAATGTAAAACAGCATGTGCTTCACCTGCTCTGGGCTAATGTTCAGTACCTGGCAGAAACAAGAAAACTACTTTTCCAAAAATTAAAACATAAGCTGGATATTCAAAGGACTATAAGGATTTTGTGAACCTTCTAGCAAATGAAAAGGAACTATGAAAGAAACAAACCCTGCAATATTACCAAGTGCAGAAATGAGAAGTCTGATATATTTAGATATTACAAAAAATTAAAACATTATTTATTAAATAAAAATTTATTAAAGCAAAAATTATTTCTAAATAATTGCAAATAAATAATGTGAATAACATATGCATGAAAAAAAAATACAGAAATAAAAATAGAGCATATTGTACCAACAGCCACATTAGACTTGATTAAGTTAAATTTGGAAATCATGTTAATATGATTATTCAGCTTTCAGGATTTAAGCCACAATTCCTGCATAGCACTGTACTATGTTGCATGTATGAATTCATTCAACTACTACTAACTTCAGGTTTTGATCCACCTGTTTTCTCAAATTTAGAGAAACAAAACTCAAGGCCCTCATAATTTAATATCTGTCTAAAACAAATTTTGCTCTAAAGTAAATTATTCTAATCTCTTTCTTATCCCAATACATTTCCAGGCAAAAAACTCTAAGTAAAATTCATACACCAACAAGAACTTCAGTAACAATACATAAAAAAAAATGTTTCTGAATGCAATTTATATTCACATAAATACGTACTTCAATTCAGCAGCCTTTTTTTTCAGTTGAGTATTTTCTTCAATTTGAGCTTGACAAAGTTCCAGAAAAGCTCCCAATTCTGATGCTTTGACTTTTTCAGTTGTGGGTGAAGCATGATGGGTTAAGATTTCACCATCAAGCAACTGTAAACTAGGAAGGACGTCCAACATGGAAGACCTTAGGAAAGAAAAAATTAATTAGATTTTTGAAAATTCCTTATGCTAAAACACCCATTTTGTTGATAAAAATCATGTAACAAATACAGAACATGAAGACATTACTCTAAATGTTTGCATGTATTTGTCCTTATTTCATATGTTAACATATTATCTAAGAATTTATACTTAAACTAAAGAATAATATAAAGAATAAAATACAAAACATAGCAAGACTTCTTAATACTTCATTGGTATAATGAACACTGCTGAAAGACTGACACCAAGAAAGTCAATGGCACCAATCTCAAATCACTAGAGCTAAAATTTCACCTACACAAACCTTAATGGGAAAATCTGACACATTTGTGCATAGGCACCTGTAATTCATTTGATTAGCTGGCAAAACAGCAAACTAAATCATAGGATAAAGATACAGTCTGATTTTGTTGACACATCACAGAGCTTAAATTTTAAAACTGCACAAAATACTAAACCTTACTAATTCTACTCCCTTTATCATTCACATATACATATACTGACATGCTATTCAGTACTGACAGGAAAAAAAAAACAAAACAACTGTATTTGGGTCAGGGAAAGGAATGAGACCAAAGATGAAATTTCCTTGCTATAAAAATGACAGCTGTGGCCACTGATGTAACAAAAAATATGTATGAGAAACTTAAAAAAAATTAAAAATGTAACATCAGTGAGGTTTTGTTTATGTTACTGAGAGATGTAAGCTGGTACTGCAATCTTGTTCCACATATTTCTTGTACCAGACCAAAGTTGTTGAAAGTTTGAAGACTGTAAAATTATATCAACACTCAATATTTTCCTAACTCAGTTTTAAGTAACACAAACTCTTGAAAGAATACTAATTGTAGGCTGTAAATCCCTCTATTACTGGAAAAGATAGTATTGTTTTCAAAATTTTGGAACTCCCTGACTATTCCCTGTGAAAGTAAAGGATTACTACTGAGCTCAGACAACACACACTAAGTTTAAAATCACAGAAAATCTAAGTTTAAAACCAGAAAAAGTTATAATATTCCAAATAACAGAATAGAATATCAGTTTTTGCTAAAAGAAAACTTTCCTTTTCTACTGTCCATTAATGAAGGCTAAGACCATCTCAAGTACATTTGGAATAAAATTATGGATTTAGATCAACAGTTCCTGAACATGTAGAGAGAAATTACCAAAGCTGATGTTGAATAGCAATACACCAGAAGAGTGACATATCAAAGTTCATCAGTGATGGAAGTTTTGTCTCCTAGAGCTGCGGGATCTCTACACTCATTTTTCCATCTGGGTTTCTCCTGGTGAAGGGCTCAGTCAATATTTCATTTAGTGAAAACTTCCTGGTGAATATTCTGTCACTTAAGAGGCTCTATTAATCATTACAGCATTGAAACATATTCCCCTAGGAGTGCTCAGACTGATCTCAGGGTTTAATTTTCAGAAAGAGATTTCTTACTACTTCACTTTTGTTGGTGTTATCACTGGCTGGACATGAAAGTTTGAAAGTGATTGGGAAATTTTACAACTAATTCCTTTGTTGGTATCAAGGGGTTATGTAAAGTTCACTGGAACATATTGTCTGAAGTTACAGTCAATGCTGTATTCAGCAAATCCATATTTCATAGTATCCCCTACTCTAAATCCTTTAGACAAATTAATCTCTTGTCTAACCATAAAAGGTCTCTGGTTTAAGCAACCAAACGTGTCAGTTCTCATAGCTAAATTGAAATTCAGAGAGCTTTTCCCTCTAGGTTACAAGTGAAATAACGCTTAGTTTTGAAAGAGTGGAAATTCAAACAATAGAAATGGAAATTTAAAACATTTTCACAGTCATAGAATTTTATGAATGAAATTACCTGCAGGAACCATAGGGTGCAAATAAGTCTGTTCATTAAAAAATTAAACAAACCAACCAAGAATGTACTAGCATGGCTATCTTTTAAAGTACTCAAACACTTCTAACTAAAAGTTTGAAATAGTTGATTTTTTTCTTTCAATTAATAATCCTAAATTTGTACAAAAATCTTCAAATGGAATATGTGAATGTAAGGGTAGTTTTGGTATTTTAGGTTTTAGTGTGGCCAGCAGGACCAGGGCAGTGATCATACCCCTGTACTTTGCACTAGTGAGAACACACCTCAAGCATATGTCTAATACGCAAAAAAATTATACAAAAAACCTATTAATTTGCAATTTTACTCCTATGGCATACGAAGCTATATAACTACTCATTTCAGGAATCATGGCAACTGCATATCATTTTGTATGTCAGGTTTCTTTTCCACCTTACTCATTTTTTATATAGAGACATATCATAGTCTCTAGGACTAGCTCTTTAACTTTTTGGATCATGATTCCAGGCAATACTGAAGAGCAAATGACAGCATTACTTTTACATCTCTTTCATAATTATAAGGGCTATACATTTTTTGATGTACGGATAAGGAATTTTGGGAAGCATAAAAAAACTACTAAGGAAAAATCAAACACTCATCCTGACTTTTTCTTCTAACAGACACTACTCCTTCACTAGCTATGTGCAATGTGAACCTGTCACAGCATTGAGACTCTTCAGACAATATGTGGGAGTGCTTCTACTATTTAACTAAGGTACATACAACTATCTGTTCTCTGATTTTGATTTTTTGATTTAGCAAATTAAAGTATTTTTCTTACCTCCAGTTCTTTTCTTGGAGAAGAGGATTCCCACTCAATGACAGCTCCTTTAGTTTATTGCAGCCACTAAACCATGTATTGACATCTTTAAGATCTGTAGTATAGCAGAAAGAAACTGAAATATGTCTGAATGCAGAATCATCTTATTTCCCATAAATTCTTACATGAATGTAAAATGTACCAGCATCATGCAGTCCTAAAAGCAAGACTGCTACCTACGCAGTATAGTTTTAATTATTATCTATAACATTCATGTTTGGAAAATATTTGTATATTTTACACACAAATGTGTCTTATAAACACATAGGACAGTCACATTCAAGTCAGTTTGTAATTCAACTAAGAAGTTCTTATTTGATTTGGTTTCTTAAGACAACTCACCCGACAAGCAGTTATTTTTGATATCTAGCTTTTCCAAAAATACAAATGAATTTAAAGGCACAAGGTCAGTTAATCTAGGAACAAAACAGGAAAGATATTTTAAAAATTTAATTTAAACAGCAGTTCATAAACAGAAAGGCACCAGAATCTTTTGCAGGTATGACAATTTACTTATTTATGTAAGAAAATGCCCATTTATCTATCCAAAGTGCTAGGACTAACTACTGAAATTTTAACCCGAAAATATTTCTTAGTTTTCTCAGCACCTCAGTTTTTAATACTTTCTCATAAATGGTTTTTTCATCTGATAAATATTTCATTCTGTTCCCTGCATTTCGTGCTGAATATCTGAAGACTTATAAAATTTACAGAAGTCAGCTGGCTTATCTTTAGGCACCATAACTAGAATGGTGCTAACAGAAGGTCCTGATTCTGGAGAAAAAAAAAAAAGCTTGGCTTCTTTCCTCTTTCCTCATTGCTCAAACTCCTTATCAAGTTGTTTCTCTCCTCCAATCAGCACATTTCTTCTTAGATCCTAAAACTAGCATAACTGTTGCTATGGATGTCTTCTTCAACAGGTCAAGGCTGCACTATCCTGTAATATATTTTTAGTGCTTCCTCTGTCTTACTACTTGTCAGATTGTGTCAAATAGGTGCTGATTACTGAGACAGTTATGGAATTGGTTATGGAATTGCTCTTCTTGTATTATCAGAGCTTCTCTTGTGCAATAATGCAGCCAAGCAGTACTGCAGGTTGCAGACTGCAGTTCTACAGACAGGACAAAATTCTTGTTTGCAGTATTGAAGATTAAACAAATTAATCTGACATTCATCTATACAAAGGGATTGGGACTGTAAGATGTGTGCTATAGCTACCACTAAAGGATTAAGGCTCAGTGCTATTTCTTTGCTTACAAACTTCCATTGATGCAAGAATGAATGTTGAATGGCTTGTTCAGCTGCCAGGCTATTGCCAAATATTACCTTTCAGATAAAAGTTTATCTTAGTTTATATTGAATATGAAAGAGGCAGGAAAAGGTAAAAATCAAGATGCAAAGAATGCCAGTTATCAACTACAACTAGAATGTTTAAGCACATTCTATACACCAGCTACACATTTTTTAAAGAAATACATGTTTAGGTGACATGATTCATCCCTGTAATGGCAAAGCCCTAGCATAACAGGAGAATGGTAACAGAAATGGCACTGTATGTGGTCAGTTTTTGACTGCCAATTTTCACTGGAAGTAGTATTTTCTGAGAGTGTAGTGCCTTTGAAAGGTATAAATCAGAATTTTTTTTTTTTAAATATGACCCTACAAAAAATGAAATGTACTCAAAATTATTGAGGGACAAAAAAAGTGTCTTTGTTGCTGAAAGGTATAACTACACTGTGTTTTCAGCACAGGCTTTACAACTGAAAGGCAGAGCTGAATTTTACTCTGGTGCACTAATTATTAACTAAATGTTCTTTATAGATTATTTAATCTCATTGAAAATACAACCAAATTTAAAACAGAAAAAAAAATAGTTTCCACATTCAGTTGAGAAGTATTTTTATACGACAGCATAACAATTTAAGAGTAAATTCAGAGAAACAGATGCAACAGATGCAAAGACAACTCACTGTACTTCCATTTATTTCTCAAAATACATTGTAAAGATGTCCTGGTTCTAACCCTACTTAGTTCTATTTCCTTCATGGTATGGAAGCTTTCCATGGAATCAAACAACTATTACAAGTATTGACTCTATAAAGCATGAAGCCTTATAAGTAGATCTGTATATATAGTAATACAAATTTCAGCACTTTAGTTTCTCATCATATTACATAAGTACATTTATATAAGTATACATAAGTATATTTAATATTTGTAGCAAATATAATCATAGATGTTACAGGCTAATAGTATGGCTGCAAAAACCGAAAATTCATGAATAGTCATAGATTAACATATTCAGAAAACAAACGCATAATGGACAAAAGAATATGCAGGGTTTTTATTTATAATGAGTTCTCTGGATCTTTTTCAGCATATGCTGTGGTGAATTAGAAATTGTCTGCTGGACTGTCCTTGCCTGCCGTTGGCATTAGGAGAGTTAAAACATTTCTCCGTCATTCTATAGCTTTCCCTTTACCGACATTCTTTGTTAATTTTTTTCCTAAGAAAATTCAAACCAGAAAGACAAAGGACATTACCGAAAACTTAATACTACTTGACCTTGTCACATTAGCCCTGGGCATAAGAGAGATATAAATTACAAAGAAGACACAAAAGTAAAAGATATTCACAAAAAAGCAGGCTATAGCTTCCTTTTTCTGTTCCCATTTAAGGCACTAGCAGAACAGTCAGAGATAGTTTATGTAGCTTATGTGGCTATATCAGAAAACAAGGTTTAAGAACAGTTGCAAGAATGCATCACAGAAAATAAAGATTGTGTTCCTGAACATGAATAGCAGTTACTGCTCAAGATGGTCTAAATCCTGCTGTGCAACTGCTTTTCCCCAGAAAAATTAGCATTGATGTTAATAAGCAGTTAGCAGGAAGCAAGGCAAAATAACTAAAATAAATTTATCATAATCTAGATCTTTAGGTAAAGACCAGATTGCTTTTTCATTCCTTAAAATAAAGGCAGTTCAGTTTGCAATAATCACCATATTTATAAGCAGCAAATATACAGAATATAGGAAATCTGTCAGGTAGCCACTTAAGCTTCTTGAATACTCTAGCAGACAGTACTCCAAGTACATTATCCATGATGCCACATACTTAGAAAGAAACTTAGCACCAGAAAAGAATTACTGAAAATGATTTTTAAAAATCTAGAGTGGTAAGGATAGGACGGAGAAAACCACTATATACTGGTACAGCTTTTTTCATGAATGACTTATTTCAACATCCAATGACACTTAGATTTGTTATGATAATTCTGGAAAAGTGGACAAATTTTCAAAACAACAAACTTGCAAGGAACTCCTACCTGAGAAATTCAGTTAAAAACACAGATACCATATATATTTAAATTGAGAGAACCATGCATGCTAAGGAAGAACTAACATTTTAGCATTTCTAATATAAGCTTTTTAGGAATAATATGCATCTAGCTGCAAAAACATGGGAGCAACATTCTCACAACAAATTTGATTTGGGCCAAAACCTTTTCCCAAAATAAAAAAGGAACTTTTGCAGATGACTGCATTTTTGTAAATATTAAGTTTTTATCTATCTCCCTTAGGTTATCTTAGTGAAAAGCAAGTGATAACAAAAAAAAAAAAAAAAAAAAATTGTGTTATTAATACTACATTAAAATAGAAATGTTAAGAGGGATTTTGTCTATTTGGAAGTAGAACAAAAATGGTACCAGAACAGCATGTTTAGCGTCTCACTGTAAAACTTTTAAATGAAAAAGACATTAACTAGTGGATTGCATAATTAAATGGGATTCCATGTAAATATAAATGCCACATGCACTCTGAACACATATTAAAAATTTATTAATTTTACACAAGGAAAAGGCTGCTTTCTCCTATACCAAAATCTTTATCCACAACAGAAGAAAATTTAAACTAACTTGACAGTTGTGTCCTTAGCTGCTATAAAATAGAGCATGGATCTTCATAGTCCCAGCTCTTCAGAAACCAAGTCAAGAGGATATTCATCATTGTCTTTGGTCAATTGTGCATTAATCAAGAATATGGTTTGTATATAAAAGCCACAATAAAACACTCAATAAAAGCAGTAGTGGTGAAATAGCTGTCTTTTTTCTATTTGAAGGAGTTAGTCATTACCTGTTTTAGTTTCTTCTCAGGCTGTAGGTTTAAAACAATTTAAGCCAAATAATTTTTGGAGCTTTACCTTTGACAATTTCTGGTTTATGATGCAGACAAAGCATCTCAGGAATAAAAATGTCCTGTAAATTAGTGTAAGAATTTTCTTTTCACAGTACTTCACTTTCAGAAAGAATACAGATTCATAGCATTATCATTATATTGGCTTCCTGCAATCAGTGAAGAGGAAGTGGCACTCAGTGCACACTTGGAAAAAATTCACAAAATTGCACTGGCTGTAGGATAAAAGTAAAGAAACAGCTTTTCTTTCAACAGCTTACTCCATTACATTCGCTGTTTCTATAGAACATCAAGTTACTTATGCTATAGCACACACATATGGAGCTGCTTATAAGTGTACATAAAGTGAGTGTAACAGAGCAGGCTACTGAAATGCCAGGAATTTTGAGGCTTTTAATATGGATTTAAGGCTATCTTGTCCTGTTTGTCACAAAGATTTTACATAAGCTATAGATAGATCAGGGAAAGAAGGGGAATTGTTTGAGGCCAAGATGTATACTTATTTTCAGCACATCCAGTCTGTTGATGCAAAAATATGTCCTATCTCACAGCTGAGCAAAAGGAACTCAACAGATCAAACACTGCATCTCTGCTTGGCTACTGGAAAACCAGAGCAAGCACACCACAATGGATTTAAAAAACTCTAAGATGATGGGATAGGCAAATGACTTAAGGTAACCTACATGGTCAGTCCAGCACAACCTAAAGCCAGAGGCTGCATTTCAGCTATCCCTGAAACTTGCAAGTCCTTAGCAAGCACATGAGAACTTCAAGGAGTTTTGCAAACACTTTATTACACACAGGATAGCTACACTGGAGGAAGAAGAGGAAACTACAATATAGAGCCACATTATCCACAAAGAAGCTAAACAGGATAAGGAAAAAAGATAGCGAAAAACAAGAATTAAATCGAGCAGCATGACTCAAAACCTAATGCTTAGCATATAATGCTCTTGCTTAATCACAGGCAGGAAGCACTTTCTCCAAACTCTAGAAGAATTAAAAAGGAAACAAAAAAATCCCAAACCTGAGAAGCCTGATCAGGAACTTGAAGATTAGATTCTGTAGATATTTTATTTACAACCAAGAGTCTCAATGAATAGTACTTCACTAGAGATGTTATGAAAACAATCTGAAAAGTTATATAAAAATATAGGTTGTATATACTTAAATAAAATTCAATTTCCATGCAGGACATTGCTTACAATAACAAGACTTAGTCTTATACATCCTTTTTCCCACAGGCTCCCAGATTCAATTGGCTGTGCTGAATTAAATGTTACATAGGATGCAACATTTCTGTTCAGATGTAGACACCTACACATGAAGTGGTCATTTTGATTTTTTTAATAGTCAATGAAGATGAACAGGCACTTTTAGGCTACGATTAGTCTCAAAGCAAACAGCTAAAAATGGCAGATGAATCACCCTTTAAAAACATCTATTCACTAACAAGAGAGTGAAGTAAATAGTTGAGAGTGTATTTCTATATACGGTATGTAGTATTCTGTTTGTTAAGCTGAGATCAGTCTTATCCAGAACAAAATTATCACAGTATAGAAAAAAACTGATATTATTTAAAAATTAATTTTCCTATTAACATATTGCAAACTGTAATAAATCTTTCATATCCTTTTTAGCAGAATTTAAATAGAGAAAAAGTGGGGGTGGGGAAAATAAGATTCTAAATCCAGATATCTGGTTATTCAACTTCTAAAGATGAACAGATTATCTTAGAAAACAAACAGAAAACTAATTACAGAGTACTTGAGGGCATGAACCAGTTTTATGCTGCTTGTCTTGATTCTTCTTTATTTTATACCTTTTAAGCAGAACCATAAGAGTGAAAAATTAAAGCAAATATACTTGTTTTGGAGGGTATTAACATATGTATGTAAAATAAAAAACATTTTTATTTGGCCTTTTTAACTCTAGTACTTGCCCTTAACTTAGCGTTCAAAGTCTGTTTTGAATAAGCTAGCTGTGAAATATGAAGTTTGACAGACATACTCTAGCAACAATTGCTAAAGAAAGAAAGAAACCCACCATGGTTTTAATAATGCCACAATGCTCAAGAATTATTTTCACATAATATCCAAGAGAAAAAAAATTACATAGTTAATTCTGTTTCAAATTTTTTTAGATAGAGGTAGCCAATGTAATTACATGCCAACCACATATTTTTATTTTGAAAGAATATCCCAAAAAGATGGTGAAATTTCACCCATACTGAAAATTATACTTTTCAGACAAGTGTTATGTTAGTAAATTCCTCTGGATCAGTTCTGTAAGTGGAAGAATGTTTCTCACTTACCTATTTTGAGACAGCAAAAGAATCTGCAATAGAGGCAACCAATACAAAGAAAGCATTCTCACAGAAGAAATGCTATTGTCATCCAAATATAGTTCTCTTAAGAGAACATGATTTTCCAGTCTTGGAACCTAAATAGAAATGAGATGGTTATTTAAGACTAATATAAATTAGAGAAACAACAATGGAATGCTTACCAGATGCTTTTCATAAATCATTACTAAATACAAGAAAAACTGACATTTTGAATATATGCATAATTTCCTTATTATGTATGTACCAATTGTCACACATAATCTCTATATATCAGGTGGCAAATACTTTTTAATGTCTTCTATCACACCTGAACAGTTAATATAAAAAATTAAAGAAGAAAAAGAAATTCAAGAGCCCAAGAGTCACAACCTTACTATTTTATTAATTTTATTTATTTAGTTAGTTATTTGCTGCTTATTGACAATGCTTTTCATCTCTTGAATTCATAGGAGAATATCTGTGAGTAAATATGATGAAGCATATGTTTAGCAAACAACTTTGCTGTTTTAAATGCTGCAACACAAATTTCAAGTTTCGGAGAATCAACATACATTAAATAAGTATGATTATCATCAGGGTGATAATAATATTATCATTATACACCAGTAAGAGTAAGGAGCAATTACTTATATGTAATGACAATTATATCATTATTACCGGCCTGATATAATTATCTTCCTATTATAACAGGACCTATAAGTAATAATAATATTTTCTTACATTATAAACAAAATCAGAACCATAACTAGAAAAAAAACAAATGCTATAAATGATGGAGGAACCATAATCACTGAGAGTCCAACGTTTCAAGGATTTGGAAGTAAGAAAACAATTGACTGCTAGTCATTTGTATCTTTGAAAAATCACCCTCTGATAAGGAGAAAAAAATCTTACCTAGGAGCATGAAACATCCCACACCAATCAAAGAGCACCCACTCAGAAATGCTGAAGAATATGACTGTTAGCAGACATATGCACAAGAGCCACTAAATTCAAAGCTTTTACCTCCTGGAGATTATTGCCTTGCAACTTCAGAACTTGAAGTAGGCCACAATTCTCAATGCCTTCAACTTGTGCAAGGTAATTGTAAGAGCAGTCTAGATGAATGAGAGCAGGTGCCTCACAAAGACCTTTTGTGCTGATCAACTGATTATGGTCCACAATTAATTGTTGAAGATTTTTCAGTGACTCCAGACCACCTGAAAATTCAAGATTTAAGACATGATGAAATAAAAATCTTTTGTCGTTCAAGTATTAAGAAAACTCTGAATTTTCTGTACATTCTCTGACATAATAATAAATATTACTTCTTTATAGGGTTTAAAACTAATTACTGTATTTTGACCCAATCACATATACAGCACATATGGTTCACAAATCTCTGATCCTGTTAATCAAGCAATAATAACAGTTCATAATCTCTTTGGTACTTCCATTGGAAGAGATTCTCTTAGTGATAAACTGTACTTACTATGCTTTAACCACTTTACAGCTGCTCTGAACTCTGTGAAATGCTGACAGCCCTCTTAAAATCATCCATTAGAATGAAAACCCTATGTTTAAAAGTTAGTTTTTATTATTTCATTTTTAAAGTTTTTTTTAAAGTTTATTAGCAAGGTTAGAAAAAGCTGTACTAAGACCTAGGCCAATACCAAATTCAACAACAAAATTTATAAATAAAATTTAGTGCCTTCAAGAATAAATCTGTACTACTGTAGCCATTCCACTCAACAAATTTACTCCTGCCATCTACATTAAAGAGCATGCGATCTCTACACACAAAAGAAAGGCAAAGGAATTCTGATGAGCATCTGTTTCTCTCACAGAATGTAACTAAAATTATCCTTACAACAGCAAAAATTACATTGTCTTCCCACAGGCTTACACATGCAATGGCACTGATCCATCTAACTTGCTGCAGATCCAAGCAGCTTTTCTGTATCTCTGTAGTAAAAATGCCTTTGAAGGGATACCCTTCACAAACCATATCTAAAATAAGGAATTTCTAATTTTACATCTGTTTCATGTATTCTTTGATAATTTTGTTAATTTAGGATTATTTGAGGGAACACTGTGTTGCATCTTTATCTCACCCAAAATTTCACAAGTTCCCCAAAGGAATCTGAATTTGCTGGATTCACAGTAGTGAATCTCTTTGTGACTGTCCTCTGGAAAAAAAACAAACTATGATTATATATTTTATTTCACAAAAAATTATAAACCAGACATCAGTTTGCACCATAGAGTATTGAGATTACAGAAAAGGACTTAAAAATGAAAACTAATGATAAGAAGAAAACTGAAGCAAAGCATTAAATACCAAAAAAAGCAGTAAATTTTTAAAAATTCCCAATATAGGTGTTCCAATAATTTTATTTTAAAAATGGAAAATATTTAGTGAAAAGGATGCAATTATCTGACATTAAAGTGATATCATCTTAAATATAACATACATGTCCTATAGTGTGCTTTAGCAAATAAATATACAAATCTTTAATTATTCTGAAAAATTTCAAACATGTCCATGACATAATACCCGGACTGCAAGATCCTGATCTGTATTTTTCTTTCATTCTTGGATGAAAATAAAAAAGGAATCAGCACCATCTAGTGGTGTTAGAAACACTTTCGTGTTTTCATGTGTTTGCTCCTAAGGCTTCCTCTTAAGAGCAGCTTAAATTACCTTAAGCTTAAATTAGTTTAAGTTCAGTTCAGCAGCACTGGAAACTTTAAAAGCACTCCATGAGCCTGGAGTGGGACCAAGAAGAGAGACTGCACACACAATAAGAAAAGGCAAGAAGGTAAAACAGAATCTGGAAGTTTCCTTCTCTGTATGCTGCACAAATCACCTTTTTTTACTCTTCCTCACCTGAATGTCATTCAGAATATTCTGGAATTATCACCGAAAATACACAAGAGAGAATAATGTAACACAAACAAATGGTATTTTACTGGTTCTTCTGACCACAAGCAAAATTAAATATAAGCATGAAAGTCTTCTGCATATTTCCAGAAGACATTGTATGTTTTACATACAATGCAACAAACAAAAGTTATAGCAGCCATACGAAAAGCATTCTGTTGACAAATACATGGTTTCAGCAAGATTCAAGGAGAACCTTTATGGAAGTTCTCAGCATTTTGCAAAGTGCAGCTGAAGTCTGCTAGCTAGGGACTCAGTTATTGATGCAATTCTGAAGTCACTTCTGTGTGACAAAGACAACTAACAACAGAGGGAAAGCTGAGAGTTAACATAAAAATGAAAAAAAAAATCCTCAAACAACAAAACCTAAATTAAAAAGGTGTCTGATGAAAAAGAAATTCCTCTCTGTGTATATTGAAAGCAGCATTTATGACCATCCATGGTTATGCATTGCTATTCCTCGAGCTGCCAGGGTTTTACCCAGCACTCTATGGCAGTACAGACACCCTACAGAAGCCTATTTGAAAACTGGAGTCAAAATGCTACTTTTTGTGCATGAAAATTTTTAAATAAAGCATTCATCCTCAAAATACAAGCATTTGTACTCAACTTCAGTGTGTTACTGTCACAATTACTTAATTTGTGATCATGTATTCCTAAGGGAAAAAGCCTAATTGAGACTATTTCTCTTACTGCTATTTTAAGGGGTTTTTGGCAACTCTAACTTTTCCCCTATTGATGCTATATTTCAATGACAGGAGAAAAGAATAAAAAGAGAAATCATAATATGCCAGAAAGTTCTTGCAATAAGTCATTAAAACGTAAATATTACGAATGTAAATAAGCTTTACTACACAGTACTGGAGCTTCCAGAATTGCTTAAGGACATCCTGCAAGATTTACAGATAGGAGTGATATGCTAACTATCTGTACTCACAAATCCATTTCTACGCTTTCTGTGCAACTACTCAATATGAAATACATCCTGTATTATGCATCTGTTTTAACATAAAATCCTCAAAGCAATTCTGGAGAGGAAAAAACCCCACATTTGAAGATGACTTTTGTGAACATCTATTTACCCACTTCAATTCATCAGAGACTCAGTAATTGTAGCAGTACACTGCACAAAAGAGAAAGTACTGGAGAATTTTAGCCCACTTGGCCTGTACGATGTTACCACACTCCACAGACGCCACATTCTTAAATGTCATCCACTAAAACGATGCCATTCTTACAGTAATTTTGCAGACATTTTTATCAAATAAGATCAATCTGAATAAGAATCTTATCAAGCACTATTTGCCACAAAAATACAGATGAAACTTTTAACTGTTTTATTTTATTTTTCTTCATTAGAGTACTGATATGTTTTTACAGTAAACATTGATTTCCCAGGACTATTATTCTCAGGTATTAAAAATTTACTTCATGAGTACTAACATACACATATCAACAAAAATATTTATATCTTCATCAAAGTTTCTACATTTACAGATTTTTTTAAGCTTTCCTATTTTCTGTTTGCCACACCCTTGCTGTTCATCATGGAACTGTACTATCCATGTTCATAGTGTTATTTAACAGTGAAACTACTTATTTACAAATCTTATGTGAATTTGCTTAATCTTTGAGCTTAATAATTGTTTTTAATTATTTTTCTATTGTCCAGCAGACTCAAGACAGGCAACACAATTTCTAAATAACTACTTACTGTGTCAGTCAGGAACATACTGGAGTTCCCTGCAGTTGCACAGCTAGGCTTTGCTTTCATTATGTCTATAGATAAGCTGAACACAGCCTACTCTCATATTCCAGCTGACTCAGTGCAGACAATGTTAGTGGCTCTTTCAGAAAGATTTTAATTCTCTTTGGCTGACAATAGTTATATCGTCATATATATATAGACCTATATATATATATAGACCTGCTAGAGGGAATACAGGGCAGTAGCTAAGCCATGCTTTAAAATGAAGGTTTTTTGACAGGTCAGTCTCTTTGGGCTTAGCAGCTGAGTGGCTCTAAATTCAAGGGGTGTAAAATTCTGAATATAAACTGCATAAATATTGTTATACAAATTGGAATAATTTTCTTACCGATTCGAGTGATTCTATTGTAGGAAAGTTCAAGATTTTGGAGATTTTTGCATCCATCTAAGCCACAAACTGATGAAAGACGGTTCTTATTCAGAATGAGAATACAGAGATTTTCCAAACTTGCACAGTCAATTACCTGAATGTTGTTGTCCTGCAATAAAAGAAAATGAGAATATTAAATAGCATCTGAAGTGAAGTAGAGAACTGAGTAAAATATAGTATATTGCCTTTATTGCTTATTTTTATCCTAAACTCAGCTAGGAGTAAGGGCATCTTTATTTTTCCATTGGAGAAAAAAAAAAAAGATGAGTCCTAGAAATGAACTTTTGTATCCTGCTGAAACAGAACAAGAATGTATCTTGAACTTCATTCTGGCTCTGAAAATGTCCAAAGTTGAAACAAAAAGAGCATAAAAAAGAAGTTAAGAACAGAGCAGTCTTTTCCATACACAATTTCCTACCTCCCGAAACCCTCGGAGACTGAACTAAAAACTGCACAGAAACATCATATTTACTAGATGCTAATGAAGACAAATGTAATTTTGCTGGAATCCTATTTACTAATAGCAAAAGTCTGCATTTAGAGGTACTTTGGTCACAAACATTAACACTGTTCTAAGCTAATATTATTCCTCCAAGGGATCTTGCATTTTAAACATCCCCTTCCCCAGGCCATTTTAATAATGCTTTCTCAGATTTTTCTTTCACTATTTGCTGTGCTTGGTCTTTTCATCTGGAAAATGGTGTTGTTAAAACACATGAAATTAAAAATATGAACAAAGCTGTTTCATGTAAACTGCCAAGTTCTGGAACAAAGATGCATTACAGAGAAAAAGTTCTCTTTAGTCATTAAACAAGGCATGTAAAACACTGCACAGTAGTGAACACCTAATCATTAGGCCTCTGGTGTAACTCACTATATGTATTATTCCTTGAGCATATACTTTATTAATTTTAATTAATATTCAAGGTGTACTTTTACACGTAAGAATACATGTAACATGTATTCATGTTGCAAAGGACTCTTCCTTCTACCTATTCTTGCTCAAGCTGAGCACCTGCTATGGTGAGCAGCATCTGCCCACTCATCAGAGACTGAGGAAACAAAGATCTATATCAATGCTAAGCACAGCCTGCTATTTTCTTAGTATAGGTTGAATAATTTGCAGCATGTAGTTTTTTGTTATTAGCACTGTAAATCTGCTTGTGTAACTTTGTTCACATTTGGGAGTATTTTGTTGCTATTCCTATGCTCTTAAGGCTAAAAGTTATATATTCAATTGGACTACTGAACAATCAACTAAGGAGCAAAACTGGCAGTTCTCCCCATGTTATAACAAAGAATCAAATATGCTTGGTACCTCCACATTGATATACTTCAGGCCTTTGCAGCTACTTAGTCCTTCCAGTGCAACCAGTCCACAGCGCCTCAGAGTCAAAACTTGAAGGTTTGAACACTCAGATAAGGTTGAGAGGCTACAAGCTGGCAAATCTTCGAGTGTAAGCGTTGTGACCTACATGCATTTATTGATAAATAAAAATAATATTTTGTATATTGAATATTTGTTGCACAACATCATATTATGGTAATTTTCTTTAGGATGAAAAAGAAAACAAAACTACAAACCACTAATGCTTGATAAAATGCAAGCAACTAATGTCAATCTTTTCATATAGAAAAGAATAGCAATGATGGGTTTGATCTGTCCAATGGGAGAGGCAAGCATGAAAACAATAGTCACAGTATCATAAATCATGAGTGTAGAAGAGACAAAAATTATTCAGACTAGAAGTGTGTAAAGGCATCTCAGAATGGAAATCAAGATGAGAGCACAGAGCAAGCATACAATAAGTTAATAAGTGGTAAGAAAAGTAAGTCCTGGAAACCAGGTGATGTCCTTTATGGCAAAGCACTATCTATAAGCTGATCAGTAATATCTTGTTTCTAGAAGAGACTATTGCTCTTAAAACTCTGAAGGGAGCAGGAAGTGAAATGTGGGCCTTTATACAAAGGCAAAACCTTGTTAATTTAGCAGAATGTAAGAGATCTTGCCTTTTAAAGGGATAATATTATCAATCATCTGAAGACTAATGCCACATCAGTCTGTTCCACAGCACTCACTGGAATTTAAAAGTCATTGTCATTGCACTTACTCTGCACCTGGGCACAGGACCTGTCACAATATCTATTTCCTGCTCAATAATAAAGCATTCTGCCAACATACCAAAAGAGAAGATAACAAAAAAAGTGGAAGTATGTCTCCCATTTCATTCTCAAACTTTCATATTACCAGTTACCTGTAGCAAAGTACTCCAAGGGCCACTATGAATTATCTTGTCTGTACTTAGTGGAGGCATCTTGCTGAATGAACTTTTCCTTAGTCGTTTTCTTATAGTTGCTTGCTTTCTTTGGTTTTCTTCATATATTTTAGACCAAGATTTGCACCTGTTCATCCAGTTTCGTCTCTTCTTTTCAATATCATCAGGAAAAGTTACTTTACTAGAAGAATCTGCCACATCTTGACTACTGTCCCAGGTGTCTCTGACTTCTTCAATAGCATTTTCCATCAGAAATAAAGTTTTCTTCATAGTTTCATGAGAAAATCGATCATTATTTTCTCTGTTATTTGCATTTGGCTGGACATTTGGAGGGCTGCTGCATAGGCAGTTTGTCTTACTTTCTGCCATGACATTAGCAGCAAAGTTAAGAGATTCATCCTTTGAAATATGGCCATTTGAAACTTTATCAAGATAACTTGTTTGTGAGTAATGTTCTTCTACTTGTGTTACTGAATTAATGTATAAGTTCTCATTATTCACTTGAGAAGGGTGTTCCTTCTCAGAGCCTAGCACGCTTGGTGTCAAATTTCTTTCTGCTGGAATCATCCAATTATTTGTTTCATCCATCATTTCAGCATGCTTTTCTTTTGGTTCCTCTACTTGTTTATTTAGCTTCTCCTTCTCTTCTCTAATTACTTTCATATTTTCTGTCTTATTATCCTTTTTTATGTCTTCTATGTTATTTTCTACATTTTCACACATCACAACTTCTGCTCTTTTTTGTTCTAACTTTCTTTGTTCTTCTTTTCTTATTTGCACTTGTTTTTCTCTTTCCAATCTCAGGCTTTCTTTCTTTTTCTCATATTCCTCACGCCTCCTCACCGGTTTCAAATATTGTTTTCTTTCAAGTTCTTCTTGCCTCTTTCTTTCCTCTTCTCCCTTTAACCTGTTTTCTTGCATTTGCCTGTTCAGTTTTTCCTCTCCTTCTTTCATTTCTTGCTCTATTTCCTCTAATATTTTCTGCTTCTTTCTCATTTCATATTTCCATTGTTTCAAAATGGGAGCATATTTTTTACGGACTAAAAACGCTCTAAATCTAGCTTGGATTTTCACAGCTGCTATATTCTGTTGTTCAGCCAGTTGTTGTCTTTCTTTTGCTTTCTGTTCTTCCAAGGCCTTTCTTTCCTCCTCCATTTGCAACTGTAGCTTCATGATCAATTCCTAGGCCAAAACAATTAGGATAGATTTCAACCACTTTTTAAATGGGACAGGTATTGGTACATATTTATCATTCACAAACAGAATCTAGCATATTAAGCATTCCATGATAACACTTATTCTCAAATATTTAACAGTAACCTCACGGTCATTTGACAAAAGCTCACTGTACAACCTCATGTCGCCTCATTTTGTCTCTCCAAGCTTCCTCCCCTTTTTGTAACTCATCTTCTATTGCAGCCTGGCGTTTCTGCAAAACAAATTAACTTAAATGAATACTGTACAAAACCCAGAACAACACAAAACACTCTCTCTCCATCTCACCCATCTTCTTGACTTTCCAACAATCCAATTTTGTGATTGCCTGAATTTAAATGAGAAACTGAGCCATGTGTGGATCAAAAGAAACAACAGGACACTTGCATCAGTAATGCAGATTTTGTCTAGCACTGAGAGATGCATACCTTCAGAAAGTCAGCATCTAGGTACTGACCCAAACAGCTGCCAATTTCCTCTCCAAGATCTGTACTACTATTTAAGATGAATACTAGTTACCAAACCATTCAAAGTACAGGCAAAAACCAGAAACATATGTGAACAATAGCATAAACAATCTCCCTTTAATTGCACTGGTATGAGCTGATATTAAAATCCTTCAAATGAGAATTTTGTTCAGTAAAGCTAAAAAAATTTTTCTGATTGAAATTGTTTCTAAACAGAAAATGAAAGTTGAAGCCTTCTTTCTCACTATTTGCAAGTAAATAGCATTTCCCCCCCTGCCCAACATAACCTCAATCAGGAAAAATTCTCAATCAGACTGTAAGTTAGCAGCCAGAAAATTACTTAGGTAAATAACTAAAAACCAGGCTGATCCAGAACCACATAATTCCTGGCGGAACCAAGATATATCAACCAAATCAAATATGGAGGATATGAAGGAAGTAGTAAAAGCAACCACTTTCAGCTTGGAGCCTAATGTCTCCCACATGTCTAAGCACTGTTTTTCATGGGCATTCAGATGCCTGCTGTTCAGACCAGCAAGAGAGGCATCTAGATCCTTCTGCAGTAGCAAAGTTGGATTCTATTTGTCACTCCAAAAGAAGCGTTCCAGCAACAGCAGTATCAAAGTGCTTAAACATCGCCATGTCCATCTTTCCCTGGAGAAAGCCATCCTACATCCAAAAATGTTTTGCGACAGCAAAGAGTCAAGAAGCCCTATCAGTTTTTCTGACCTTTTGAAAAGAGAGCTGTAGCAGACATGGAACTGGCCTTCAGAGACCAAAAGTCTTTGCATTTACTAAGCCCTTCCTTACTCCTGGTGACTTGAATTACCTTGCTGCTGCCAAGGCACCCACCTCTTCAGAAAGCCACAAATAAGTTAATGAAAATGTAGTGTTAATGCATCTTTCAAAACACACTTATTTAGGCTTAATAATAAAATTCTGTGGCCTCACAAGTATAATATCTGAGAGTTAAATTTCTTCATGTTCTTACACTCTTTTATCCTTTATGATGCTCCACCCACTACAGCAAAACATGACTAGATATTCTGAGAGCGCAACCAGCCAACGTGCTGAGTCATCATTTGGTGTGGCATTCATCAGTAGATGAAGCCTGAGTAAGTTTCCCAGATAAAGATAGGGACAGCAAGTATTGTAACTTTTACCTAGTGAAGAACAGTACCAACATTGCTGAACTGAATAATTTTGGTTCTGATTACTTCCATTAAGATTTTAACATGGAAATGTGAAATTGGGGTGGGAGGCCCAAACTAGCTAAGTATTTTCTATTAGGGCACAGCAACCATTTTTCATTTGTGATTAATTTCAGCACAACTCTCATTTCCAGTACTTTGGCTGATTTCATAATATAAAAGCTTTGTAAGGGCAAAGCTTAAGGAATAATTTAAAATGTAGCATAGTAAATTCATTCACTATTGATTAAAACAGTAAGCACATAAAAGCCAATGGACTGCACTTAAATGCATTTTATGACTCACTTGCAGCACAAGTAGATAGGGTTTAGGACAGTGATGCAATTTGAGATAGTAGCCCCTTTTTCACATTACAGCTAGAATTCAGATAGTCTAGACTGGAACAGATTGGCTTAATATCATTCATTACCTTATGAAGAAGATCTAACTTTATTCTTTCAGCCTCAAATTGCTCCAGATGCTTCACCCTTCTTGCATGTTCCTCTTCATTCTGTTTTTCCCGTGATTCTCTCTCAGCTTTCCACTTTTTCATCTTCTCATCTTCAAGCTCAAGTGCTCGTCTACACTGTTCTTCTATTTCACAATGAGCAAGACTTATTCTCATTTCAAGATCAGCTATTAATCAACCAAGAAAACATTTTATTTAATTTCCTAATAAGCACTGGGGAACATTAAACAGTCTTAAGGTATTTGACAAGAAAAATATCCTATGATTGTATAGCCAGCAATACATATCTGATCTCCTATATGTATTATATAATATATATAGGAAATCAGACCTGCAGCACAAGTCCTTTCCATCAGAGATGTCTTATTATTATTCAGTAAGTTCCGCACTTACTGACTCTGCAACTACTATGCTTATTCCAAAAATGTACAATTCAGGATTGCAGAGGATGTCTCCTGTGGCTTTTAGTGCTTTAGCACTGATATGCTCCAGCCAACTCATCCAAAGCTCATGGCAAAGGAACATTCTCAGCCAATATGACCACAAAAAAAAACCAACAAAAAAACCCCACCAAAATCCAAAAACCAAAACAACAACAAAAATCTGTGGCCAAAACAGAACCTACTTAGTGCCTCTGAGCAGCTTTCATTTTTGAGTGGTATTTTTTGACACTAATTTCTACGATGATTTTGTGACTTTGAAATGAGATAAAGGCAAAAGTGTTTGTTTATGTCAAATCCATCAAGTATCAAGCCCTGCTGTATACTGCAATGTGAAATTCTTTTAAAAAATGCTATGACACTTATGACAACAGAAAAGCAGGAAACAGTGATATGTTAAAGACCAACCCAACCAAATTAATAATGTGCTTGCTTACCTGTAAGTAAGTGGTCATCAGTGACTGCTTCATCACTGATGGACTGACTATAATCAGGTGTTGTAGCAAGCTGCAAATCTTTATTTTCAACTTCAAGTGGTATCTAATATAGTTTAAAATTGTTATTAAAAAACAAGAAAAAAAATTTAAAAGCAGAACATAATAAAAATCTTCCAGAACAAGGATGTGTAAGGATTCCAGTCAGTAGTAAGTATTACCTTGTTGTACAACAAGGTAAAACTTACTACTGACTGGAATCCTTACACATTGAATAATGCTAACACATCAGTCAAAATATTGTTTTCTAGAGTAACAAATATTGTACTATTCATCAAATTGCATAATATTTCTATGTGTTTCTAAAATATATTTAATATTTTGATTTGGAAAAATTAATGCCTTGCATTTGCGATTTATTTTACTTTCTGGGAAACCAAGAAATATGCATGAATACTGTTATGCACACTGGGGAAGAACTAGTTACAGAGCAAATTTTTAAGAAGACTATTTCAAAATAATACTATGGGCAGAAGGATTGCTATATTTATTTTATTGTTCTTTTCTGGCAAGTAATCTATTCCTGCTCATTTATCATCTGTTCATCACATGCTTTGGGCCTACATTAATATTTGTAATACAGCTGAAGTCACATGAAGTAATTGTGCTGTTTTAAACAATAGTCTTCTGAGAACAAAAAAATTATGTTTGCAAGAGTGCTCAGTAATAAAAGCCAGGCAGCAAATTATAAGTGAATAAATTAAATACAGTTTTATATTTTTCTAAGAAAACTTCAGTGAGTTATTCAGGCAAATCATATGAAAATACAGAAGCACTCATGTTCATAACTCTTGAATTGTCTTTGAAAGGTACAGAGATTGCTATGTCTATATTTTCTGCAAAATAATGGAATATATTAGGAGCAAGGTTAATAGTAGCACATCTTTCTGATCATCATAAAAAATAAGATTAGAGAAGCTTAAAAGTGCTATCATCATTAAGAAAATATTCTCCAAATAACTATCAATAAAAGATTATTCAGTTTTGTTTATTTTTTTATTTTTGTGCTCAATATCTCAGGTAATTTAATTCAAATCTGAAAGCTTATAGACATGGTGTATTACAGTTGATGTCCTAATTCTAAAGATTTGTATATAGAAACTCATCTTAGTACCTTATGGACAATCTTACAGAAAAAAAACCTGACACATTTATAGATCTCCTTAGTAGGCCACTAAGGCAAGTTATCTAGATTATTTAACAGAATTTTATTCCCTATAAGTAGGGTATAAATTAAAAATACCTTTTCATTAAATTGTTTTGTATCTTCCTTCAATTCAGAAGGATGGCAAGAAACTACTTCATAAATGTAATCTAAAGAAAAAATAAAAAAAAAAAATTAGTCCACAGAGAGAAAATCCCTTATGAATGGTCAGTTTTGGTCTACACTGGTTATCTACTCAATATGTTTAAAGTAAAATAAAGTGGGTTTTTTCCCTTTCCTTCTCTCCCAGTTTTACTTAAATATGTATCGGAATCATTTATCTGCATTAAAAGCAGGAAATGTGTGTAACAGAAACAGACACGATACTGTAAGAATACAGTGATAGCAAATATGAAAGAAAATTCCACATCATGAAACACAGCAGAACATTTTCTGTGCAGAAAAATACAGCAGCACTTGTATCAGATAGGTCAAAAGCCGACAAAGAACAATTAAAAAGAGTAAGACTGCATTACAAAAAAAGAATAAATAGGGATGTTCCTCAAATTTCAAAATTTGTAGTCAATGTTGAACTTCTGGTCACCAAGTCTATTGTACTAATGGAACCAAGAGTGACATATAAACTAAGAGCTTGGTTTCAGTCACACAGCTGACAGCAATATATTTTTTGCCAATTAATGGTCATTTCATCCAATGCGAGCTTGGGCATCTCAAGGTAGACTTTAAACATATCCTGTGGGAGTCAATTGTATCTGAACCCTGCATTTCAGCTCCCACTGACTTCATTTTAGACTTTCATGAAGAGTCTGGCCTGGGCTCTGTCTCAAGAGATTAACCTTGCAACTGGCCTTTTTTAACATTAAACAAGTTTTTTAAAAAGTTTAATTTCTGCTCAGATGTTAATTCAAGAAGATAGCACTGCATGGCTTTATTCCTAGAGATTTTCATCATGCATTCAGAAGCTGATGGAATAGGTTTCACTGCTTTTTCTACTTAGTAGTTTGCATTATTTTATGGATGTTTGTTAGTCTAATGTCCACTGGCAATATGAGGTGTACAAACATTTTAACTGTGATTAATGCTTACTTCTGCTTTGCTCATCCTCTAAGTCCTGCAGTATAAACTTCTCAGCATCTTGATTGCTGCTCTTGATAAAGTTCAAATAGGCGAGTACTGATTCTGGTAGGTCGCCTGAAACCTAGAAAAACACAACCCTTGACATGTGTTCTACATTTTGTCTCACAGGCTTGAAAAGAGGTAAATACTTGAAATAAGACAATAAAGACTTGTTTAGGCTTCACCTATAAAGCATTGATGTTGATGGAGATTTAGCAGCAATTTCCACCAAAATGTTTCTAAATTCCTATACTCTTCTCATTTTCTTACCACCCACTGAACAATTCATAATTCCAATTTTAATTACATTCTAATTAAATTAAATTTTAGTATTGTATCTTGCACTCTCTCCAGAAGCACATTTCAATAAATTATTGTGTTTAAAACTGTGTTGGACCAAGAAATTAAAGAAGGAGGATAAGACAAAAAATTAGCAAATACCTGTGAGGTACAGGATCTTTTTCCTTTCAGGATAAATAAACTTTAAATTTACTTATGTTTAAAGTATGCATGTAGAATCAATGCTTCAGTATTCTTTATTACATAGAAACTTTCTATTCGAAAGACTGCCTTTAATGTCAATATTTTGGGAAAATGGTCTGCCTTCACTCAGATGTGCAAATTGTGGTAGACATTGCTGATGTTCAGTATGTGAGTGCTTACACACTTATCACTGGTGCCTTTGTCTACATCATGTGAAACATGATTTATGATCAATATTATCACCCTAACATCCTACAAACCAATCCCTATGCTACAAATCTGCAAGACTAAAATGGCAGAAAAGGACTCAAATAACTTATTTTAATTCAGAGGAAAGTCACTATCCAAAATAAGAAGTCATCCAAGAAAGAGGTCTTGAAGAACTATTTTTATGAAATTAGTATCTGAAAATCTTAGAAGGAATATCCTAAACCAGTCTCTTGTAAGATTAAAATACAGATTGCAGTGAAGAATCATGGGTTTATTCATCCAGATTTAATCTACCTCATCAAATCTTCCAGCTTCAGAGGATTAGAAAACAAAATCTCCAGGTGTGATCTTCTCAAGCAGCATGCTGATATCCACCTTTCTTATTGTCCTGTTACATTTTTCATGAAGCAATACTACCGAGACTATTGCTCAGATCACAGCCTCAGGTTGGGTGTGTTGGGGAGATGCTCACTCATCCAAAGGAGCAGCTTTAGCTCACTGAACCCTCACTGAATACTTACAGGCTCACTGTCACTCAAGGCTTCCTCTGATACCTCTGTGTCAGGCTCGGGATCATCTGTTCCAAACGAGGAAACACTGATTCTGCCTAATTCAATTTCCACTTCTCTTTCAATTCCTTCAATATTTTCCGACATTCTACTTCCCACAGGGTCTTATCTGTTTTGAAAGCTACACAAAAAAAAAGTAATACCTTTCAATACAGTATGAACCAAACTAAACAGAGTCTTCAAAATAAGGCTAAGAATATAGAAAGTTTTAATGATACACAGAAATGATGAGAGATTATGGGGGAGAAATGGTGAGAAATTATGTAACCCATAGAGGTAAAAACTTGTGGATGGATGCAAGCAGGGGGAACCGGCCCTCCTCCCTGCTTTCGCAACTCGTTGCCCCCTGCAATGAGGGGAACGGCAGCGAGCTCGGCTCCTGCAGCGGGACACGGGCACAAGGAGTGCATTCCTGCCGGCAAACAGAATACCAGATCGCGGCTGAGAGAAAACTACATCTCCCGAAAGGCACGGCGCCCGGAGGGCAGCACCGCCCACCGCCGCTCCCTGACAGGCCAGCGGCTCCGCCCCCTTGAATGCTGGGAGTTGTAGTTCAGCGCTCAGAGCGCCCGCACTCCTCCGGTCCTCCCCGTCTACTTCATGTACCCACTCACCTGTCGTTCGGCCAAGCTCCTCATGGAGCCTCCGCCTTTCTGGCCGCCTCTGGAGACCGGCCGCCCCTCCGCCCAGAAATTCCGCATCCGCCAGCAGCGGACGGTGAGGAGCTCCACAGGGAGGACGAGAGCCCCGCGCCGCGCTGCTACAGCGGGAGCGTCACCACGGCAACGGGAAACAGAGGCTCGGACGGGGAGCGAGAGGAGCCATACTTCGGCAGGAGCTGCCGTTTCGCGTTCTGGGGGAGTTAGTCAGCGCCCCCCAGCGTAGGGCGGAGAACCCCGCAGCAACTTGTTCGTGGTTTTGGTTTTTTTTTTTTTTTGTTATTTAATACTGGATTTTGGGCTTTGTTTGTTTGTTTTTGGGATTCGTTGTTATTGTTGTTGGTTTTTTGATGGTATTTTTATTTTGGTTTTGTTTTCAGTTTGTGCTTGGGGTTTTTTTGAAGTCATAGACTGGAATTCAGTGTTCACAATAAATTGCAAGAGCCAATTAAGCAGGAAAAAATATAAATAAAAGCATACTAAAGCCACAGTAAAGGTGGTTTATGAAGACACACCAGGCATCCCTTCTGTCTTCCCATGCTGGGGCACGGCCCAGAAGGGCCAGCTGGCACCGGGGCCACCATGGGGCACGGGACTGTGGCATGGCCAGCCTGGCACAGCCTCATAGGTGCAGGGAGACCAGTGGCTCAGCATGGCGCTGCCAGTGCTACAGGTAGGGAGCAAATAGTAGGAGTTAAAAAAAAAAAAAGGGAGAGAAAGGTAAATACTAATTCATGGTCATAGAATGGTTTGGGTTAGACGGGAGTTTTGACATCATTTTTTCCAAATGACCTGCCTCGGGCAGGGACAACTTCCACTAGACCAGGTTGCTCAGTGCCCCATCTATGACGATGTTCACAGGGGTTTTCAGGTGAGGCAAGAGACGAGAATGTTGACTCCATGTTCAGAAGGCTTGATTTATTATTTTATGATATATATTACATTAAAACTATACTAAAAAGAATAGAAGGGAAAGTTTCATCTCAGAAGGCTAAGCTAAGAACAGAACAGAAAAGAATGATAACACAGGCAGCTGCCTCAGACTATCTGTCCGAGCCAGCTGACTGTGATTGGCCATTAATTGCAAACAACCACATGAGACCAATCACAGATGGACCTGTTGCATTCCACAGCATCAGATAATCATTGTTTACATTTTGTTCCTGAGGCCTCTCAGCTTCTCAGGAAGAAAAAATCCCAAGAAAAGGATTTTCACAAAAAGATGTCTGCGACACCCCATCCAGCCTGGCCTTGAACGCAGGGATGGGGCACCCACATCTTCTCAGGGCAACCTCTTTTCAAGCCTCACCACCCTCTGTGGTGTAAAGATTTTCTTTGTAGCATCTAATCTAAATCTGCCCTCTTCTAGCTTAAAACCTGTCCCCTTTGTCCTACCACTGCCTGTGTAAAAGTCCCTCGCTGGTTATTAAAAGCTGGAGAAAATGTCCAGTTGGAGAATTAAAGACTAAATAGAATTCAGACTAAGAAAAATTTACACAGATCAGGCAGGGTACAGATAATAACATTTTTGTGTGACCATTTGAGTGGTCAAGTTTGGAAAGATGCACGAGCAGCAATACTGAGGCCCTGCTGGGACCACCTTGCCATTCCTGTTACAGCCATAGTTCCTGGCGCTGTAGGATCTCTTACTCACTCAGCCCTAATCGTCACCCTGAACTGCCCCAACCCTCAGACTAACCCTAAAGTCCCAGTTTATATACAGCCACGAACAGGACGGGACACCTGAAATCAGCGTCTAGAGCTTTTGTTTTTCTGGCATCAGTCCCATTACATTGTTGTGACAATGGAGAGGAAGGATGCTGACAGCTCACTGATCAAACAGAATGCTAAGGAAACTTAACACTACAGCATAACACAAGACAGTCTCAGTCCAAGTTTCATCCAATCACACAGAGCAAAAGCATATTGACAGTAGTTCTATCCAATCCCCTGAAGTACACATAGCTGTGGTTAAAACAATAGCAGTTTTTTCTCTAATACAATGCCTCGTTTATAAAAGACAAAGCACAGAGCCCCATTCATATTTAACTTTCTAAATGTATACTTAAAATATACATTTTGCAACTTAGAAAGGCCAATGACAGAGCCTTATTGTTCTATTTCTCCCTTTTGCGCTACAGCTTAGAAAACTTTTTCTGCTGCCTTGGCATTTCACTGTCCTTACTGTCTTTTGGGGCCTGCCTTTTACACAACTTTCTCAAAACTCACTAATTTTATGAATTCCAGCACCCATGGGTGCTTGATTTTAGGAAGAAGCAGGAGCAGCAATGTTGGGGCCATGCTGGGATTGTCTTGGCATGCCATTTCCAGCCCTTGTGCTCCTGGAGCTTTGACCCACTCAACACTAACCCTAACCCTGATCCCAGTGACATTTGGGACTGTGCAGATGGCCTCACTGCCATGGGTTACACACATTGAAAGGTGTGGATTATTTGGTCAACCTGCAGCTCTCTGAGGCCTCACACCAACCCTGAGTGTAGCTGCTTGTTGCTGCTGAGATCCCCATCACCAGTGCTGGCACTGATTCAAAAACTGCAGAGTGAACAGAGCTGTGCTGTAGCTAAAATTCTTCATTTCATGAATTTGGAAATGAAGGGGAAACAATTGCATGGCATGGAATGACAGGAAGTGCATCAAAATGAGCTGAAAATTTTTAAAACCTGTTGTCTGTATCCAGAAAGTCAGGGCTAACCAACATAAGAAAACTTCTCTGTTCTAAGGATGTGGTTATGCTGGACTTCAGAAAGAAATATATCCTTGTTTTACCATTCTCTCTAAGGTAGGATGGAAATATTCAATACTGGTAAAGATTTTCTTGCGTAGAAACAATGCAATATAAAATGTAAGTTAATTTATAAGGATAATATTTTTAATTTTTAGGTAAATGTTTTAAGATGAACTGAAGTATTATTAAAATTTCTCAGAAAAAATCTTTAAAACCACATAGGTAACACAAGAGAGCTATTGCAGATTCCAGTTTTTATGTTGAATATATAACTCTTCAGGAGTCTTTTCCTAAAAAAAAATGCATCATGCCACTGTTTTTGAAAACCAAGAAAAAGTTCAATGACTCTTAAAGGTAGTGAAACTTCTCCAGGGAAATTGAAACGCCTGTTGCCTCTCCAGTCTATTGTTTCACAAGGTGCATCGCTGACCCCATTGTTGACTCCTCTCCACTGCAGAGCTGCTTGAGAAATGTACTACAGCTCTCTTTGTGCTGAAATCCAGCAGAAGAAGTTTTATAATCCAGGCATTGAGGATCACGACAGGGCAGGCTAAGCTTGTGTTTGCTGAATATTTTCTTCTAAAAATGAAATTTTATACACAGGTAATGTGTTTTCTATGTAAAATAAGTTGTTAATGCAAGACAAATTTTGACTGCAGAAGCTTCACATTTGTCATCTCTTTGTTTCAGCTGGTATTCTTACTATTTAGTAAGTGCACTGAGAATAGAAGAACAAGTGTATGCCAGGCTACATAAATCTTCCATATAAAACTTCCAAAATACATACTGTTTCCAAATGTCTTTAGCAATTTAAAATAAAAAAGACCAAAACCAAAACAGAACAAAAATGTGTGTGTATAGTGTAACAGAGGCAAAGGAGACTATACAACATCTTGATGCTACTACTGCTGCTGTTAATTTTTTGTTCAATGTATCTGAAAATACTCTTAAAATTTATAAAATATTATCTGGAGGAACGAAGTTCCATTGTGATTTATAAGAGTACTTATATTTTTTCATAATGAACTGAATATATGATTATACTTTCAGCTGTGATTCGAAATTGAAAACAAAAAAATGAAAACAAGAGATAAAAACCAAATACAGAAGTGCTATTTAAATATCTTCAGTGGAATTTTCTTGGCAAGAAATCTGTTTTCTTTCTCTTATTTAGCAGCTTTAAATTTTTTTTAGATGTTCTTAATTAAAAAAACAATCCTTCCCTTTCCCTCCCCCCTTCCCATCAGGCTCTGCTTTTGGCATTTAGCTTGTGGCTTTTATTTGAGAGAAACAATTTCTTTGGTGCTTTTTCTCTGTATAAATAGAATTATTCTTTTGTTTTAAATGATTGCAGAATGAAAATGCTCCATCCCTGGAAGTGTTCAAATCCAGGATGGAAGCAGCTTTAAGCAACCTGGTCTAGTGGCAGGTGATCCTGCCCATGGCAGGGGTGTTGGAAGTAGAGGGTCCCTAATGTCCCTTCCAACCCAAACCATTTTATGGTTGTATGGCTCTGCGTAATCGACAGAAGACATAATGGATATTTTTTCACAAGATGGCAGTATTGGATTGAGCTGCAGGGTTGTAAGGATTTTTTTTTTCCTCTGGAGTATGTTTTCCATCATTACGCGGTGTGATTATCAAAACAGGAGAAAACATTACTATAGCTACAATTTAGATATTGTTATAATTTATGCAATTGATTTGCTTATTTCTCTAAGTACATCAGTTCTCTTGATGTACTTATATTCACCTTGTAGATGAATCACTGAGAAATAAATCAGCTTTCTTCATATTTTCTTTATATCATTTACCAGACTGCATTTGACCTGCATTTGATGAGATGATAGATCCTTTAGGTGAGGATTTGGGTTGGATCAATAACAGCCTTTCCATATGGATCTTCCTTTTCCCCATAGTATCTATAATTTTTTTTAATTTTTTTTCTAAGAAAAGTAAGTTTTGGGTCACATAACAATAAATGTCCTCTTAAAGAGCAGAGTGCCTTGGCTGTGTTAAGTGTCAGTTCCAAACTAATGGCATAGGAACCATCCAAGGCAGTAATTCTGGGAGAAAACAGGTGGGCTGCAAGTAATGAAAGCGCTGCTACTTTCCATATCTATGCACAAATGGTTGGAATGCAGAGGAGAAAGTGACCACTCGCAAAGAGGGAGGACAGCACTGAATCTTTAATTTATTGAGAAATACGTTTCTGTCTCCCTGTAGGATCTGCACATGTGTTCATAATTCTTGGCAAACAGAAAAAAAATCTGTAAACTTGAACTGTAATTGTTCACTGATTTCCTTGTCAGTGGTTCAGATTTTTCAGTTGAGAATGTTCTGTTTACATCTCATATGTAATTAGTGTCGCCTAAATGTATGAAAATCTTTATTTTTCTTTCTGTGAATAAAGGGAAGAAGAAGAAGAAGAAGAAGAAGAAGAAGAAGAAGAAGAAGAAGAAGAAGAAGAAGAAGAAGAAGACCCTTTTATAATTCTGTTATTTTCATCCTTTCCATAATGGCATTGCAAAGATGTTTTTCTGGAATAACTTGTGTAAGTGGAAGTCTCATAAAAATAAAAGGAAAATAAGTAACAGTACAAACGAACTGTGTTGCAATTTCTTCAGTCAAGAACTAGCCAGTGACATATCCTTGTTGTATAAAACTTGGCATTGGATCTATTTTCATATTTACATCAGCCATGGGAGTCCTTGGAGTGTTGTGGAAATCAAATGACTGCTGGTTACAGTATGTGGAAATCAGCCTCCAACTTTCTTGTAAAGTGAAAGAGAATTTTGTGTGCATGAAAAATGTGATCCTGTCTTGGTGTGATTTCCACATACAAATTTGTTGATAGCAAGACATATTTATCTAAAGTTCTTGCTCAAATGAATTCTCACCACTGAAGGTCTTTCCATATCACTGCGTGAAAGTTTTCAATGACTAAATACTTGCCGTTTTATGCAGAAAAGATTTTAACCACTGTATTTATTAGCATAGATGTTTTTAAATACCTAGTATATGTTGAAGACATAACAAAAAGCCTGGTCCAGAATACTGAAACTTGAAAGCAAAGGTAGGTACAGTATGGCTACAATATTGAAATATCAAAGTATGATTAAAAAGCTGTTACCTATGTAGACTAAACTGAAGACTCTGTGTTTATATAAAATTCCTATTTTTAAGGGAATAACACTTTCAGTTCTGAAAAATTGCATTTTATCCTTTTGACACCATTTTTCTTCCATCTTTTGTTTATTGTCACCCTTTTTGAGAGATCTGTTTTAGACTGTGTGAAGGCTGAAGCAGAGAACTGTGCTACTGATTAATTTGTTAAGCACTACAAATATGAATTTGCACAACAAAGAGTGAAGCCCAGGTGCTACAACCAGAAAACTTCTTCCTTCCTTCTCCCTGCTACTGCCTAGGCATGTAGTGTGTACCTGACAATTTGTTAGGTGATGAAAGAAAAATATGTGTGTCATTTCCAACTTCCATGGAACCATCTAGTATCACAGTATCTAAATACTGTGGGTGAAAATTAGTTTTCACTGGAAATAAGGAAAATCAGCCATCTTTTTATTTTGCATCTTATAGATAAAGGAGTTCTTAAGTAGGCATGGGACTTAGGTACTATTGTCTTTCATACAGGAAATAAAGAAATAAAAATTTTCTTCAGCAAAGCACAGCCACTTAAAAACAGTCTTTGTTCTTCACTTCCAAGACAGTTATGGCTGTGTCTTTAAGCCCATCACAGTGAGTTGTGCTTTGCTTGAAATCTGCTTCTTAGACCATGATGTCACTTTGCACAGGTTTCCAGGAAAATGAATTCTTATTTTTGTTGAAATCACTGTAAATAATGGTCATGAAGGATTGTACATGAGGTTCTGGAATTTTTTACTCTATTACTCACTTATTCCAAATAATGTTTATACATAGCTCGGCTTTGTGCATTTTTTCAGTATATGAGTTTTCAAATTCTGGTATTTGTAATGCAGATGGCAATGATGAAAATGAAATATGTAAATAAATTATGTGGAACTGCTGATAACTTAAAGATTGTTTGTGCAATTCATTAAAACATGTTTAATAGTTCTCACTGTAAACTGCATTGCCATTTGATTGAAGCTGACTATTTTACATGTTGACCAGGAATACTAAAACATGTGAAAAACATACTTTTAGGAATTCAGCATGGTTCAATATAGTAAATGGCAGTGCATGGAAATATATTTCCAATTTCTCCCCTGCAGAAAAACCACAACATTCCTATTCAGGAGTGTGGAATCAGCAGTGGAAGGGACAGCTTTATTTCTTGTTAAGGGATTACCCAGGAAGTCCTTCTGTCCTGGGTATCTGCAGGCATGGGAGGAAGCATTAGATGCTGAGCTGTGTCTGTTGGAAGGTGACAGCAGTTTTCCCTTGTGCAGTTGATAGTAGGACTTAGTGGTATCATGGCACACAAAATATACCAATGAATGATTAACTATTGGAATATGTATCCCAATATAACCAGTTAGATGGTGCCTAGGCCAGTTCTGACCTTCGCTGCTGGGCCACAGGCAGCTCTGCGGTGTTTTACCTCAAAGATACCTTGGCTGGCGGCAGAGTGCAGCGGGGCACAAGACAGGACTCCGTTCTCCTCAGGGGAGAGCTTCTGGCGATGGTGAAGAAAAGAAGGGAGCGGATTCTGCTAGAAGGTAGCCAGATGTTTATTCCATGAGCACAGATATGTCTGCACTGGGCTACTGCTGATAACAGAATGGGGCCGCATGGTCTCATTCACATTTTAAGCTCAGGACAGGGGAAGGGGAGGGGACAGGTGAGTCACCAACCAGGTGAAGGGGCAGGGTCTCAAGGTACTAGGGACACCTATCACACGACGCCTTGCTGGTATGTTAGCCTGATTGACAGGGCACACTCAGCGAGGGGCGAGGGGGAAGGGAGAAGGTAAAACAGGATATTGCAACACACCACAACATCTCCCCCTAGTTTTGTTTAAAAAGAAGAGGACTGTGTTTATGGTGCAGAATGATTCTACTGAGGCTTCTAGGTCATCCACTGGAGCACTGAGGGCTTCCAAATGGTAGACCTCAGGAGGGGGAGATGAGCTTGAGATTAACTTGAGAACCATGCGTCTGATTACTCCAAAAACAATGCTAAAAACTACAATAACTACAACTAAAATAAACAGCACTAAAATTACAGTTTTCAGAATAGATCCCAACCAGCCCGAGAGTCCCCAGCCATTGAAAAGTCCATTCAGCTCGTTGTCAGTTTCTCTGTTGATGTCTGAGAACCTTTATCGAGGTAGTCCATATGTGGTTTGGGCTGCAGTACTATGTAGGAGATTGCAGGTGGGATGATCACGAGTAGGACGAGAAGCAGGCTCAGTCTCATGACGTCTCGAGGCTACACACGAACAGTGGGATCTAAACTGGTACAAAAACTTGAGACAAACATACATTACAAACTATTCCAGATAGGAGGCTTAAATGGAATTTCCTCCAGAGAACGTGCGCGGCGTTTTCTTCTCCAGGCAGCGTGAGCAACCTGGGGTGCTTCTGCAGATTTCTCTGAGACTTTGGGAACATAGGGCTTTACCCATTTGGAAGGAACCCACCTTAAACCAGAGGGGGTGGACACACAGGCGTATCCACGTCCCCAAGTAACCAATTTGTAAGGTCCCACCATTTTCCAAGTCTCAGGGTCTTTTACTAAAACTGGAGGTTTTTCTTTCATCAACCTGTGACTGTTCCCCCCAAAGTGGCGTAGGATGGGTGCGTTCAGGCTGTCAAAAGAACAATTCAGAAAATTGATTGTGAATAGCGCCCTGGATAACCGGATGTAGGGAGGTTCTACCTTCAGAACCTGTTGTTGCTGGTCCAGGACCCTTTTAATATCACGGTGAGTTCTTTCTACAATAGCTTGACCTGTAGGGGAGTAGGGGATGCCAGTTTTATGCTCTACTCCCCATTGCTGCAGGAAGCTCCCAAATTCCTTGGATTTATAAGCAGGCCCATTATCAGTTTTCAACTCCTTGGGGATGCCCATGAAAGAAAAAGCCTGTAAGAGGTGCTTAATAGCATCAATAGATGATTCTCCTGTGTGGGCAGAAGCATAGACCGCTCCAGAAAAGGTATCTACACTAACATGAACATATTTCTGCCGTCCAAAAGCCTGTATGTGTGTTACATCTGTTTGCCACAGTTCACAACTGTTCAGTCCCCTTGGGTTTGCTCCCGTACTCACTGTAGGGAGTGCATGTTGTTGGCAATTTGGGCACGTGGCCACAATCGCTTTGGCCTGTTCTCGAGTGATGTTAAACTGGCGAACCAGGCCAGGTGCATTTTGGTGGAAAAGCTGGTGGCTGATTTTTGCCTGTTCAAAAACATTTGGGAGAGTGGCCATCACTGCAGGTGCAGCAAGAGCATCTGCCCTTCTGTTGCCTTCAGCGATAAACCCTGGCAAGTCAGTGTGTGACCTGACATGCATCACATAAAAGGGTTGCTCTCGGTGAGTGACTAACTTTACCAGTTTGGAAAGCAATTCAAAAAGTGCAATGTTAGATACATCTTGCAGTATTGCTTGATCTGCTCTGGATACTACTCCTGCCACGTATGCAGAGTCTGTAATCAGATTAAATGGTTCTGAGAACCTTTCAAAAGCCCTAACAACCGCAGCCAATTCAGCAACCTGAGGTGAACCTTCCACCTCAGCAATGTCCGTCTCCCACTGCTGGGTATGAGGATCCTTCCAAGTTATAACGGACTTGTGGGACCTCCCGGACGCATCTGTAAAGACAGTTAGAGCCCTTTTTAAAGGTCTCCTACTTAGAGCAGTTCTTAATTTTAAAGTAAATTGAACATCTTGTTCAAACAATTTGCAAGCGGGCCGTGCTACCGAAAATTGTCCTGAGTAGGAATCCAGAGCAAACTGCAACACTTCATTTTCTTGAAACAATTGTTCCAGTATTTTCATAGTATTTTGACCTGATTTTAACTCAACTGGAATGTGAATGCACTTAAAATCACATCCTGCTAACTCCCTGATCCGGGTCCTTGCTTTCCGGATCAGTTCTGCTATCAGCTCCTGAGGCTTTGTCAGCCTCTTGGACCTTTTGTGACTGAGGAAAACCCATTCTATGATCAAGAGAGAGTCCCTCTGGTCCCGGTCCTTTTTTGGTGTGTCCTTTGCCTTAGGTGTTTGTTTTTCCTCCCACTGGAAAATCATTCCATGGAGGTGTGGCAACTTACCTAGGATGATGAATTTGAATGGCAGATCAGGCCGGCATCGGTGGGCCTGTCTTGTGGACATTGCAATCTGAACCTTTTCTAGAGCTTTCCGTGCCTCTGGGGTAATAGACCTAGGAGCACCTGGGTCCTCTCCCCCTTTCAATAAATTGAAAAGAGGGGCAAGGTCTTCATTAGTCAGACCAAGCCATGGTCTTACCCAATTCAAAGACCCACACAACTTGTGGACATCCGCAAGGGTCTTGATCCTTGGATTGATTTCTAGTTTTTGAGGAACAATGGTCCTATTTCCAATTTCTAAGCCCAAATACTTCCAAGGTGGCATCTTTTGAATTTTCTGTTCCTGGAGCTCGAACCCTGCAACAATCAATGCATCGATCGTTAGGTCAAGCGCATGTGTTAGTAAATCATCATTGGGGGCACACACAAGGATATCATCCATATAATGATAAATGATGGCCTTCTCTGCGGCTGCACGAACTGGGGAAAGCAGGGAAGAGACATACCACTGGCAGATAGCTGGAGATACCTTTAGGCCCTGAGGAAGAACGGTCCAATGGTACCTTTTCATAGGAGCTTCTGAATTGATAGAAGGGACAGAGAATGCCAAACGCGGTGCATCGTCAGGGTGCAATGGGATTTGGAAAAAACAATCTTTAATATCAATAACAGCTAATTTCCAATCTTGAGGAAGCATTGTTGGGGATGGCATACCAGGTTGAGGAGAACCCATATCTTCAATTACATTATTAATTTGTCGGAGGTCACAGAGAAGTCGCCACCTCTTTTTGTCAGCCTTTTGGATGACAAACACTGGAGAGTTCCATGGGGACATGGTCTCCACAATGTGGCCCTTTCTTAGTTGCTCTTGTACTAGTTCCTCAAGCACCTTTATTTTTTGTTTACTGAGTGGCCACTGTTTCACATCAACTGGTTTGTCTGTTTTCCACTTAAGTTTTTGGGTGGGGCGCTGTTGTTTAATGACTGCTGCACAAAAATGCTGTGGAGAGTCTGGAATATTAATTGTGACACCCCACTGGGCCATTAAATCTCTCCCTAACAAAGGTTCTGAATAATCTAACACAAATGGACGGATATTTGCCAATTGTCCGTTTGGACCCTCGAATTGAATAATGCTTTTGGATTGCCTTGCCAATTGCAGACCTTCTACACCTCGAAGGTGACCAGCAACATTTTGTAAAGGCCAGTGAGCTGGCCAGTCTTGTACTGGAATCACTGTGCAGTCTGCACCTGTGTCTACAAGCATCTCAATGCGTTTAGACTCCCCACCCCCACTGACATTGCACCACAATTTGGGTTTATCTGTCCCAATAACTTGGACCCGGGCGACTGTGGGCCCTTGTTTATCGACATTTTCAGGTAAAGATGGCACAGGGATAGCTTGAGCAACAATTTGTCCCTTGGGAAGAAACAGGGGTGGGTGGAAACAGTGCAGGCTGAGAACAAATTGCTTGGGATCTGATGTTGTTATTCCCGGAGCAATTTCGATCTCTTGTGGTGTGTTTTTGTCCCCAGTGATGATGTACTTACAACGAATTTGGTTCCAAGTACCCTTCTGTTCAGGATTTACAGAAACAAAATGCCAGTCAGTGTCCTTCAGGTGGAGTGACTCTGTCAGCTGCAACCTGTAAGGCTCATTGACAGAAGATGCGGTTAATACAGAATTACTTAAATCATAACAAAGGTTATTTTGTTTCACTTTCAACAGTGGACTAGCAGACTTGGTCTTTGAAACACCTGCTTCACTTACACAAATGTTAATATTATCGCGCGCTTGATTTGTTTTGCTACCCTTATTCTCTTGGCCTGCTCCTTTTATGTCTGCACGCCTGGCAGGCTGGCGCTTTATTCTTCGTTTTTTTGTTGTTGACCCCCAGGGAGGGCTTGCAGTTCTCCTCCCCTGCTATTTTTAAATTCATCAAATTCCCTTTTCAGGGGGCACTGGTTACTCCAGTGTCCTAGCTTATTACAAAGCAGGCATGGTTTAGTGGGCTCAACCATTGCTGGTCTCCGCTGCTGCCCAGGGTACTGCTGTGCTGAAAGAGAAGGTGCAGGGCTGGCAACAGCAACACGCTGAGGTGGTCTTGGCAGCAGCCTTGGTCTGGTGTCTTCAGCTACAGTCATCAGAGGCACTTTCCTGTTACAGACTAGAAGCATATCTTTTAATGTAGGGGAAGGTTCCATAGGAAGGCTCAGGATTGCTGCTCGACACTGTTCATTTGCATTTGTAAACGCTATTTCTTCTAAAATTGCTTCCCTTGCATTTTCCTTTTTAACCTGTATTTCAATGGCTCTAGTTAGCCTTTCTACAAATTTCACAAAAGGCTCTGATGGTAGTTGTTTGATTTTACTATAGGGCTCAAAAGGCCCCTCAGGTTGGAGGGAAAAGAATGCTTTTTCAGCTGCTTCCTTTACTTTCTCAAGTGTTTCTGCAGGAATTGCAGCAGCTTGGACTGAGGGAGAAGACCATTGACCTTCACCACAGAGGTGGTCAAGGGTAATAGGGTTACCATTGTTGTCTTTTGCTGTGTTTGGATCAGCCTGTAAGCCTGGGAGAGCATCTTTTAGCAGTTGTTTCAATGCTGATTCCCATAATTTGAATTCCGTGGATGTCATGAGACATGAAAACAGTTGTTTTAAATCATGTGGAACCACAATAGTCCTACTTAATTCAGAATTTAAAAGGCCACGGAAATATGGACTGTGTGGACCATATTCTTTATGAGATTTACAGATCTCTTTAATCAATTGTCGTCCAAAAGAACTCCAATTAGCAGTTGGGGCTGCTCCTGCTTGAGCTGCAGGCTGAAACGTAACAGGGGCCAGTGACAACATGGCACCATGCATTGGGTCTGCTGTCCCCTGCTCTGTATCCCTTGAATCAGAAGCATTGGGATCACAGCTACAGGTTTGGGGACAGGCAGTGGGTGTGTCCCCACCGTGGGAACCCGGGGAGGGGGCGGGGACAGGGAGCCGGCAAGGGGCGGGGAAACCGTGGGAACAAGGGGCGGGGTCAAGGGGCTGGCAGAGGGCGGGGATACCGTGGGAACAGGGGGCGGGGTCACCTGGTGACATCACGTCAGCAGCCGCTCCCTGGGATGAGTAGAGGGGCGGAGCTGAGGGTACTGCAGGAAAGGCGGGGGGAGGGGGGAAGGTGTCACGAGGAACAGGAGGAGAGGGGGATGGGGATGGAATTTTGGGATGCTTAAGAGGATTTTGGGAAGAAGAAGACCAGGTTTGGGAAGATGCCACGTGGCATCCACCATCTTGTGGACCCCCTAGGGACTGGGGGCCATTTTGGACATCACTGCTCTCCGAAAAGCTAACACGTGCTCGGGATTTTTTTAGGGAAAGAGGTTTAGGGGTTTTAGAGGGAGAGGGAGGAACAGGGAGAGCAGAGGCACATGGCTTTACATTTGGCTTTTTCTCCATTTCCTTTTGTTTGAGCAATGCTGTTCGAATTTGCAAACTCCAGAACACAAATTTAGCTGAGGGTAATTTGCCAGATTGTCCTAAGGTTATCAATTCATTCCCAACTTTATCCCAGAATTGAATATTGTGGATTTCTTCAGGGGAAATGTTTGGGAACTGCAGAAAAAGCCATCTTATAAACTGTTTCAATTTTCCTTTAGATAATTTCACATTACTCTTGATTAAAATGCTAACAATATCATAATACACTCCCCTTTGTACAATGCTAAGTTTGGAACCCATGATAGATGTAAAAAAGCAGAGTACTTAATCCCGCCTGACCAAAAACAAAGCTAAAATCAGCTACCAATTTCTAAAAAAAAAACCACAGATAGAAAGCGATAACGAGCAGACAAAAGCTTCACAATGCAGCTGTATATACTGCTTTTAAAATTCCCGGGCAGCAGCAGGGCACGCCCTGCCGAGCCAAGGCAGAAACAAAGCCTCCCCCGCGGTGGAATGCAGTCCCCCCGCGGAGCAGAGGGAGCAGCCACTCCACGTGGCAACCGAAACCGGGACGCCCCCCGCCCGCCGCCGCGTGTGCAGAGCACTCCCGACCCCGCAGGTCCTCCGGCCACGTGGAAAGAGAGCCCCCCCCTCCCCCGCAAAGAGAAAGAGAAAGAAAATCTCCTAACACGTGTCTGAACACGCTGCTGAGCCGGGGGGGGGAAGGGCAGAGAGCAATCCCGCTCCGGCGCGAATTCTAAAAAACAGTGAAACACGCAGCAGGAAAGCTAAACTAGAACGCTATGAATTCTCGTCTGTGGGGCTGCGCAGCCAAAATGCAAAGGCAAAAAAGGAACAGAACTCGCGGCAGAGTCTGTTTTTGAGCTTCTGCTCTACCGAAAGCAGAGATACTCACGTGAAATGGAAGCTGTAGGCTGGGTACAGGCAGGCAGGTCTCCACCGGAAAAGGACCTCTCTCTGGGTGCAAGAGAGGCTCCCCTTTTCTTCCTCTGGAAAATCTGTTCACCACAATGAAGCAGGGCTTTCCAAAGGCGCCGAACAGTCCACGAAACTTTTTCTGGGAATATTCCCAAAGTCTCTAGCTGGGAGTCTTGAAGCCAGGCTCCTTTCAGCTGGATGCACGGCTGGCAGAAGCTTCTCTGAGGAACTGGGAGTCCGTTTTCCGGCTCAGGGTCGAGCCACCCACAGGGACGCCAATATATTGGAATATGTATCCCAATATAACCAGTTAGATGGTGCCTAGGCCAGTTCTGACCTTCGCTGCTGGGCCACAGGCAGCTCTGCGGTGTTTTACCTCAAAGATACCTTGGCTGGCGGCAGAGTGCAACGGGGCACAAGACAGGACTCCGTTCTCCTCAGGGGAGAGCTTCTGGCGATGGTGAAGAAAAGAAGGGAGCGGATTCTGCTAGAAGGTAGCCAGATGTTTATTCCATGAGCACAGATATGTCTGCACTGGGCTACTGCTGATAACAGAATGGGGCCGCATGGTCTCATTCACATTTTAAGCTCAGGACAGGGGAAGGGGAGGGGACAGGTGAGTCACCAACCAGGTGAAGGGGCAGGGTCTCAAGGTACTAGGGACACCTATCACCCGACGCCTTGCTGGTATGTTAGCCTGATTGACAGGGCACACTCAGCGAGGGGCGAGGGGGAAGGGAGAAGGTAAAACAGGATATTGCAACACACCACAACAATTAACTTTATTGCTTGAACTTGTATTTTAGGTACAAGCAGAGATCTAATCTAAGGAACATGTATCTTCAATTTGAACAACAGCAAACTACAATAAATACTTACATAGCTGTTGTCTCTAGTAACTATTAACTCTGAAACTTCACCAGTCATTTATTTTTCTACATATAACAACTGCAATAGCTTGAGTAGGTCTCCCAGTGTTATGTGGAAGGTAATCTGTACGGAATCAATACCAGCCTGGCCACTTTTCTATTCCGTAATTTCAAAAGTTATGGTTCCAGTGACAGTGTTTTCAAAAGGTTCATATGGTTCTCCAAAGCCTGCTGCTATTCAGGTGGAGTACAGCACAAATAAATTATTTTTAGTCCTTCTGTATAATCAAATTTCTTTATCAAATGTTGATTTCTAATTATGGAATCATACCTGGTTTATGTAATGGTTTTATATTTTGAAAGATTTAAACTGTCAGGATTAATGCATCCTGGAGTCAGCTATTTGTGCTAGAAAAATTGATTGAAAAATTGAAGTTAAATTTATTTTATATCAACTGTAATTACACTTGATTTCAACCTTTATTAAGTGCTGCTGAAGTATAATGATGGTTACATCATCATTCACTGTGAAAGCTCTTGAATTTTCTTTTTAGGATGGCTATAGCAAGGAAAATGAGTTGGAGAGTTTAATTCTTTCATTTCTTTGTAATGAAAACTTTTAGTGGCCTAGGATTTCTCCTCTGCATATGTTCCCTGCTCCAGTCTCCCTAGTCAGACTCTTTATGATGAGCTTAGCCATTTCACTTACTGTTGAAGCTGTATTTTATCATTCTCAGCAAAAATACATAATCTAGAGTAAATATGAGCTGTTCATTCCCCCAGCCTATGGCAAAACATGTCCTGGCCAGATTCTGTGGTACTCACAAAAGTTTGTGTCACAGTAGGTCCAGAATTTTTGGTTTCTTCTTATTATAATATTGTACTGTGCTTATTAAAAGTAAGTATGAGAAGTAGGACTTAGCATTACAGGACAGATCAGGTGGAACTAAAGTGTTTCCTGGCTCTCCTGGCTCCAGCTGGGCAAATCATCTTGTGCCTGCCTGTGCTATGTATGTGATTTGGTTGCTTCATTTGTCCTTCCCTTTGGCATTACAATTTTCATATGAGTGCAATGGCTATGAGGTGCCTTGGGTCATGTTTGGCAAATTGATTAGAGTGCTGCTGCTTGCAAGTAATCTTTGAAGAAGCCTGAATATCAATAAAAGATCAAGGATTGTGCTGTCCATCCAACTCTTATCAATATGCATATATCAAGTGCTATAAATATTTATTAACAGGTTCACAATCAGTGGAAAAACAGAATTTATGATTTTATTTCTGAATACAGGAATAAGAGTCTGACTGTGCAGGAATCTGTGTGGAACATTCTAAATGCCATGCAGCATGATGTGAGGGAAAACCCCCACAGAATATGACCTCTAAAAATACTGCATTCACCAGAAATGTGTATATCAATCAGAACTTATTAAAAAAATCTCATTTAGTAAAGGATTAATTTTTCAAGATCTGCTGCTATTATCTGATGTGGGTTGGCAGATTCCTTTCTGTTATATGGGTCATTAAGCTCTTGAAGAACTTATCATTTCATGTAGGAACAGAGGGTTCTGGTCACTGAAAGCTGAAAAAATTCCTGCAGCTGAAAAAGTTAATGGGAGTCCTGGTATTTTTACGGTGCTAGAGTCCATAAAACACTTGATCTGCTTAGATCTCAAGGCTGATGTGAACCAAGCAGAGATGTTATGAGGTCAAAATAAAGCTCCTCCTGTGAGAAAATTTGAATAGGTTTTGCACTGAGACTCTCAGAAATAGTGCTTGAGGCCTAAAATGAGCTTGCAAATTAGCACTTTCAATAGACATACTTAGGTATTATTCAAAATATTTCCTGTGGCCTGGCAGCAGGTAATTTGTTTACTTCTTTAAAAAAGACCTTTAAAACATTTGGATGGTGTCAATTATATTGGAAGTAGTTAGGAATGTTTTTGACCAGTGATCTGCTATCCACCTTTTAACTTTATTCTGTATTATGAGCTTTTAATTACAAACACTACAGTTTAACAGCTTAATATGGTTTAATATGCTTCTATGGATCAACTGTGAGTCCCTTAATATGACTTCTTCCAGGGCTGAGTTACATTATTTTTAATGAGTACTGATGATAATTGATGATTGCAGATAACTCACAAAGCATATAGGTCTAGTCTCAAGATTACAAATGCATTTGCAATGCATTTTTAAAATCTGTTCTTTGAAAATCCATTCATTGCATTCATGATTTCTCAAGTGATTAGTGGTGACCCCATTATGTCAATGGTGCAGCTAGACTATGTGCTGGTGTTCTTGGCTGCAGCTTTATTGGAGTGTTGTAGGAGCACAGATTCACCACCTATCCAGCTACTGGAATCATTGGCATCTGCCAGGAGAAAGACAAAAACACAAAGTCCATTAATAGCATTTTATGTATTCTTGGTGATATTTAGTGAACTGCTTAAAGATGGTGACTATTTAAACTATAACCGTGGAGCGGTTGAAATGGAATATCTATACAGGGAAAGGACAACTTTTGCCTAGTTATCTAATTTTCAAAATTTAGAAGCAGTAGATCCTGAACTGACCCTTTAAAACATGAAAATGACATGTTGTTTTTTAGCATCTCTGAGATAAAATATGGAAGATTTTCATCCCATAAAACAATTCAAGTATTTCTGAAGATCCATTATGATTCAGAATGAGAATTTCCTGGAATTTTCTATATTAAAAGATTCCATTCTCCAATCTTTTTCATAGTTTAGTTTGCTTTTGTTTTACTGGTATTGAAGTAGGTTATTGGGAAGAGCTAGCTGATAATTATTTGAACACTCCATAGTGTTTGCTTTGTCCTCCAAGTTTGAGCTACCTGTTGAAGACAGATCAATTGCTACTAAAATGAGTTGGAAAAAAGAATATTGCTAAAGATCTCAGAGGGGAGAATTTTGGCCAGTTAAAAGGAACAAAGGAATTAATAAATATTCTCAGAATTTGGTCCATATTGAAGGTTCTAGATCCGAGTTTCTGTGTTTTTATTTGATTTCTGTTGTAGATGGAATGCTGTGGAAGATGCACACAGTGGAAAAGGAACTAAACAAAAATAATACTCGGTTTCCATGTGCATGCACAAATTACAATCTAAAGAAATGATTTTGTGAGATCCCAAGGGATTCAACATACAGTGTGGTAAGAAATAAAAAAAATGTCCTGAAGAACGTAACTTTTGTTACTAAATAGACTTTAGAAAAAGAAGTACAAAACATATTTTCCTCAGGATGTAGCTTACAAATGCCAAAGTTTTAACAATATTCATTGTTTTGTCTCTGGTCACTTGTAAGCCTTGGTTTTTACTTGTTAGCTGTCAGTCATGTAGGCAGTTCTAAATTAAGGATGATCTAAATAGAACAGGAGTTGTGCCTGATCAATATCACAGGGAAATTTAGAAGTGGTTTAAGAAGCATCTTGGCATAAACCCACGCTGTGCAAATCAATGATGACAATGGAAAGTGGCAGTATATAAAGAGTACACAGTGCAGTACATAGAGAGCATACAGTGCATTTTCCACTTGTAATTGTGGGCAGTGTCTCCACAGGTTTGTATTATTTGTTTCCAGAACAGTTCCAATACTTTACAGGATAAGTGGAATGAGCAAGACACTGAAATATGATGTGTTTTGTGAGACCAGTCCATGTTAGCATTCATGCATCTTAATATCAAGGGGCCAGCTTGCATAGGACCACCTGATATCACCGCCTGGGCTGGAGCAATGTGACACATATTTTCCTCTTCTGAAAACCACACAGGGTTACAAGGACCAGCCAATGACGACAAAAATGCAGAGGGCAGTTGATGCTTCTTGACAAAGCAGAACAGAAAATAATGGGAAGTTGTCCAATGACATCTGCTCTTGTCTAGTTTTGATCATCAGTTCTGAATTCCTCCCTGTTTCTACAAACCCTTGTCATTATTAAAAAATCACTTTTAAGTATAGAAAACATTTATATATATGTTTTATTGTATTTGTACCTATTTTAATCTATATAATAATTTGACAATTGTTTTAAAAAAACAATATTATAAATTTACATTTTAACCTGAAACATACTCATATACGTTTCAGGATGCATAATTCATAACAATCAATGAAAATTTGTAAATATTATTTTCAACATTTACTTGTAAGTTAATTTCTCAGTTAAACACACACAAAAGCAGAGTCTGTTTTGATTAAGTCAGTTCTGGAACATTTCCATGCAAAAATGTCAAATTTTCTTATGAACAATCAGCTTAATTCAGATAATTAAAATAATACTTTAGCTAATATTCCCCAGTAAACATTACTGATGTATTTGCTTTCTGGCAAGTAAATACCAGAACCCATCATACCATACAGAAAGGCTCTATTCCATATTCTTTAAAAGTATGTTCCTACTAAGATGCAATATAAGTTCCAAAACTGACATGATTTTGCTTTACATCCCTTTTTATGTGCTTGCCTAGGGATGTGAAGAACATTTAAAAACATAGTTTGGAAACAATGCTCTTACCTTAATCAAAATTACTGCCAGCCTCCTAAGCACACAGGTAAGACTGCTTCTAAGCAAAAAGACACACAAAATGCTGGTATTTTTACTGGGATTAAAAATCAATCCAGTGCCATTTGGTTTTGACATGCTCTACAAATTTTTATAATATTTCCATAAATTTTAATTAGAAGAAAGATCAAGCGCTGTTTACCAACAATCTGCCATATATTCAAACACTATCAGAGATTATGTTGCCCAAAGCCTGTAAAATGAAGCAATTGACCAGGCTTCTGAAATCAAACAGCATTTTGAGGCCAGGAAGTGGTTAAAGAAGTGTGTAAAATCTCTGCACCAAAAGACCTCTTTTGTCCTCTGATTGTACAGAACCTACTCATGAGTGTACTAAATCAAACAAGACAAAACAAAGAAATCTCCTCTCCCACATCTATGAGAACATTTTCTTTGACAAAAAGCATAGCTTTCAATATCAGAACAAAATCACATGAATAATGGCAAAAAGAATTGATTGTTCGCTCTACAGATACCCTGAAGGTAGGCAGAAGGCAGGAAGAAGGGTTTTTAATAATATCTAAAATTGTGATGTTGAATATGAAATCAGTGCATTTTTACTCAGACAATTAAAAGCATGGCCTATTTTACCTTCTCCATATGTCTAGCTTCCTATAGATGTAGGTAGTAAAAATATTCGGGCTATGAAGTGAGGCAGTTCAATAATGAAAAAGTTTCTTTTTCATACTCACCTAATCCTCTCTAGCACAGATGATGACAGTCTCATGATCCTCAATATACTATCACTGACACATTCTTGTCAGATGGCAAAGATCTATTATCCCCATTCAAGAGCTAAGACCAAGAATCATAGAATCATTTAGTTTGGGAAAGACCTTTAAGATCATTTAATTCAACCATATTTGGATTCATGGGGTAGTTAAACCTTTAATAACACTGAATTATGTGTCCCCTGAAATAGCCTTCAAGATACTTCTGGAAATGTGGACCCAAGTCACTTTCTGGACATCACATAGGAGGTCTGTACTGATGCAGAAAATTCAGCTTGTGTCTGTAGCCATTGTGATCATTCTCCTTTATATCCTCTGCATTGTTATTCATAGGAGCCCAGTTGGCTGTCAGTTTGGCTCACTCATGACTGAGTCTGAACACTTTCTGTGCTGTTTTTATCTCACCCTTTTTCCTTTCCCAGATTTTTCTGATTGCACTCACTGGCTATCTAAAAAAGCCGGGAAGACTAATATTTGGGCAAATGAATCATGAACTCTCCTGAGCATTGCTGTGGTGCAATAATTCTCTGATCCATTCTTATGACAATTTCTGAAATTACTTCCACTACAATTGGGATTAGTCTTTACTTGTTGTAGTCAAATAATATTAACATTTGTGCTTTAATATGTTTGAGTTTTGCTCATGCCTATGGTTATGGTAGTATGCTACACAATTTTTTGGTGTTAAAGTTTGAAGTACTATGTTATTCACTAGCTAGTTAACAAATCTTCCTGATTAGCTCAATATTAGTTTCTTGAATGCCTGGATCAACTTGTTCAAAGCAATGTAAATAGTATTATGTAATACATAGCACTTTGAAACAGAAGGAGCACTTTATCAGATTTGGTCAAGAAAACGAATTTACTATATGTTGCTTCCTTAGGCCTTTACTTTTCCTTCCAGTCTTTCTGTGTTTTTTCCTTATCTGTTGTGTAATTTAATCTCACAAAATTTCCCTGAGTCTTATAAATATTGAAGTCCTCAGGTCTTTTCCAAGGAGTGTTGTTGCTGACATCTTTTTTTTTACTCAGTGTCTCTTACCAATAATTTAATCAAATGGGTTTAGTGGTTCAGAGTGGAGTGGTCTTGAAACCATAAAACATTTTTTATCCTCTGATCAATGAGGTGACCTGAAACATCTTGGGAACAGAGGAAGGTGTAGTATTGCAAGCATATGTGGTTGTACTTCAACATGTTCCTTCATAGGGAGACCTTCTTCGTCGAAGATTGACATGACCTCTCCAATTGCGTGTGGCGGCAGTGCAAAGGCTCTCGCAACCACAGTGTTTTCTGGTACAGTCAATGGTGGACGAAGTGCTCTTGCCAATACTGTCAACTCTGTATTTTTGTCCACTGAGATAACTGTTGGATAGACAATGAGTCCAAGAATACTGCACTTATCTTGTCCAATTATCAAGAAATCTTGCTTCTTATATGAGTCCCCGCGGATACCTGTTGGTATTTCCGCATGACTTTCGTCTAGAAAGCATACTAATTTTGAAGCTGCCAATGCGCACTGTGCCCCTGGTGGGAGGAGGTCTGGGTCACTGTGGAATCGGCTGAGGGTTTTGCTGAGGGCGTCTGCTTGTTGCTCACTGATGATTGCCCCGTCTGCTCTTGCGACACTGCCAGTACTTGTGTCTGAGCGCGCTGGTCCGCGCTGCGCCTCGCGTTTCCCGGATACGGTAACGGATTTCCATCCACGTCTGTCCGGGAATAGCATTCTTTTGCAGAGTGTCTTCCTCTTCCGCACCGTGCGCAAACTGGCCTTTCCGCCTTCTGTACTGGCGCTGGCGTATGTGTTTGTGCACAATTCCTTTTCATGTGCCCAAGCTCCCCACATCTATAGCACTGTCCTCTTGGGGGATTGTTCTTTTTCTGCCTCGTCGCAAGAACTTTGTTGATGTTCTCATTCTGTTGATGCAGTATTTTTTCCAGCATCTTTTCCAGTGTCTTGTCCTCTGTTTGCTTTTCTGAATGTCCCTTTAATTGATTCTCCCATTCCTCTCTCAATTCGTTCTTCACAATCGCTGCGACATGCTGAGGTGTTCCCACCTTGCTGCATGCCTCCACCATCTCTGCCAAGGATGGCCGTCCTGGCATGGCGCTAATCACCCGTTGACAATCCGGGTTGGCATTGCCGAAAGCTAAGCTTTCCAAGAGAGGCCTCTTCGCTTCTTCTATCGTCACCTGTCGATCCACGGCTTGCGTGAGTCGATCGATGAACGACATGAATGGCTCTGTGGGACCTTGCTTGATGCAAGAGAACGGGACTTCTGGAGCTCCTGCTGGTGCGATTTGCATAATTGCCATCCTCGCTGCTTCCTTGATGTCACTTAATACTCTTCGTGGCAGCCTAGCTGCTTGTTCCCCTGGGTTGTCATCTGGAGGATCTCCTGCTAACTGCCCCTCTGTGAGGCTTGCATTTGGTCCACCTTGGTATCTGTTCCGTAATTCAGCAAGATATTTTCTCCACCTTTTTTCCCAGACAAGGCTTTGAGTGTCAGTGAGAATCATTGCCACAATACTTCGAATGTCATATGGTGTGAGATCATATGTAGCGAATGTCCCTCTTAGTAGCTGTTTGAAGTATTGTGAATTCAGCCCAAAAGTTTGAGCCGCCTTCCCTAAATCCTTGAGTATTTCATGACCCATCCTTTCCCACCTTGGGTTTTGTCCCTGGGCATCATATGCCACTGGCATTGTCAGATCTCCTGATCCCGGAAATAAATGCTTTTCCTTTGCCAATGCTTTTCTGATTCGCTTCCAATCCATCGTCTTCACCGGCTCTTGAAGTTCCTCTTCTTCAGGTTCCGTTGGAATTTGCATAAATAATGGTATTGTGGATGTCATTGGTGATTCATCACGTCTCATTCCTCGCCTTGAGGTTTTTGGCCTTGCTCCCAAATCCGAAAAGGAAGCTCGAGGATCCTGTTGATGTTTCTTTTTTGTTGTGTCCACTGAATGCAAGAAGCTCTTAGCTGCCTCCGCTGCTGACAACATCCATGTAGGAACCCCTTCCGATGCTGTAATCCTTATAACATTTCCTTCTTGTAGCTGTTCTTCATCTGAGCTTTCATCATCCTCATGAAACCTTGAAGTCAATGGATAATCCCTTTGTTGTGTTGGCATTGTTTTCTTTAAAATGCTTTTCTTTTTATATAGTGTTGGGAAAAATTGCTGCATTGTTGCAGTCTCGCCACGAGATGGCGCTGTGGTTCCGCCGATCCAATCCAGCATGTCGTGCACTTCTGTCTTCCTGCCACCAGATGGCGCTGTCACTGGCCTCCCTGGCTCGGATGACGAAGCGTGCTCGACTGCTCCTCTTCCTGTCGGCGGCCATGCTGGCCGCCCCGTTTGAGACCGTGTTTGCTCGGCTTTTAATTCAGCTGAAATTGGGGTTTGAACACCAGAACGTCTCTCTTGAAGGGGTGAGTCTTGGACTCCGAGGGTTTTGACCAAGGGCACCAAGTCTGGAGAAGGCGGGGGGCCCCGGGATATGAACTCCCTGGCGTGGCCCCTCCTCGCCCGAGATGTTACAGGGGGTGTGGCCCGCTCCCGCCCGCGCTCTACTCTCTGCGCCTGCGTGCTCTCGGAGCCGCTCCCTGCCTCTCCCGAACTACTTTCACTGTCTCCATCTTGTTCCACCCCTGAGATATCTCCCCCTCGGTCTGCCCCTGACTCTGTCTCCTCCTCCTCCAACGCTGTGTCTACTCCTCCCTTCGCCGGTGTGTGCAGCCTCCCTCCCGCCGGCACCCGCGCGCGTTCCGCGATTCGGGCCGATCTGCGCACGGGGTCCAACGTCACAAATGCGTGCCTCCTACGTCTCCTCATGGCAGCCTTCTGGGGCTGTGCAAATCCCCCGATTTCGCTGCCTATGTCAGACGCCGCGGCGCTGGTTTGTGGCTTTCCCCCCGGGTTTTCGCGAATTTCGCCCGCCGCGCGCGTTTCCGCATCCCTGCCGGCCGGGACCACCGCCGCCGCCCCCAGCCCTGAGCTAAGCAAAGCCGCACCTGAACACGTGTCTCTTGTTTTTTCTTCACCCGCGCTCCCCGCCTGCTCCGCCGCAGCCTGGCAGCCCTGCACCGCCGCCGCGGCGCCATGAGAAAGCGCCCCCCCCGATCCCTTCTCTCCCCCCTGCTCCCCCCCTTCTGCTCCTGAGTCCTCCATGCTCTCTGGAGTTTCCGGACGCTTTAGGGGTTTTCTGGGGTTTCTGGGTTTTGGGACCGGGTGTTTTAATAATATTTTCTGCTCTTTTTCTCCAAGAGCATTTCCCTCCTGGCCTTTTAAGGCCAGAGGTAATTTTTTTGCGGAGCTTTGCTCCCCCCCTCTTTCTGAGGGTCCTCCAGATGTCTGCTGCATCTGCTGGTTTTCCTGGCATTTCGTTTGCATAGAAATCCCTTCTAGCATTATTCTTGCAGGAGACAACAGCTTTAACGCTGTCTCGTCCTTTTTAGTGGCTAAGAAATATAAATGTCTGTTTATCTCCTGCCAAAACCCCACTTTGAATAGCAGGCACGTTTCTGCCAGTGGGTAGTTTAGCCTTGCCCATAGCAATAATTGTTTTAATTCTTTCTTTGGAATTTCTTCTGTGTATGCTTGTGTCACGCCTTGTAAGGCGGACAAAATTTCCCGTTGTTCCTGGGAAAGTGTGCCCCCCATGTTCTTATTTCTGGGCCTTCTTACCAAATCTATCGTCAGGGCAGTCCGGAGGTCTCAGTCTCTATCCAGCAGATCACAAGAGGTGGTCCCAGGGCGCCTTTCTGGTTCCGGTCTGGGCTGTTCTGCTACGAATTGTCTTCGGCAGAAGCTGAGAGATGGAATTCTCAGTGACTGCTGTTTTTCGCAGACTCTGTTGGCTTTTTTTTCTCCTCTTCTCTCTTTTTTTTTTTTTTCTTCTTTTCAGGCTTCTTTCCTCAGGAGTTATCAGTGCTCTCCTGGGACCTCGTCTAAGATCGGAGCTGTTCCCTTCGGTCTTCTGGTCTTCAGGGCTTTGAGGTTGCCCCCCCCCGAAAGGTTTTGTGGTGGTTCAAGCTCACCCAGTGGAAGCCAGTTGTCCAGTTTTCGGCTGTTTGAAGGGCCTGGAAAGGCCCGGAGTGGCCTTGGGGCAGCCCGCGTATCAAAGAACGAGAAGAGGCTTCAGTTCTTCTTTCGGTCTTTATGTTTATTAATTGTTTATCTAAAAGATTTTCTTTCAGCCCGACAGAGGTCTGCTCAGCAGTCAGCCATGAGCACACTGTGTCCGCCCTCCGAACAGTTACCTATCTTTATACCCATTGTTACGTGTACAATATTTATCATTTTTCCCCAATACCATTTATTCTTATTGCCGGGTGCACTTTTAGTAATGACCAATCCGAAAGTGCCACCATCACCAAAGAAGATGGAGGAGAAGAAGAAGAAGAAGAAGGACAGGACACGCCCCAATTCCTCCATCTTACTTCTCTAAACCCCCCTGTACATAAATCCTAAACCCTGTGTCTCACCCTCTAATTAACTAATCCCTTCACCATTCACCCCGGTGAAGTCCTCCTATCCTCATACAGGTGTCGTCTCCCGTGTAGGATCAAAGTCCAGCCACCAGACACTTCTGGCAACATTCCAGGACTCCCCAGCCCCCCAAGGGTGGTCTCGGTGGCTCGGCACCTCAGGACTGAGATGCTGAGATCCCACATGTGGTAGCATTTTTTTATTTTTTCTCTAAAACTTCCCTTTCAGTAATCAATTTTCTGACCCTTATAAATTTGGTATCTTCTGTTTATTTAGAATGAAAATAATTCCACTTCAAGTGCTAGACACAGGCTGATATTTTATTTAGAGAACATAAAATTAAGAGGAGTGCCTCCTTCAAGAGTTACATTTTGGGAAGCATACCATACTTCAGTCAGCATGAAGCAGCTTCTGCAAATGTACAAATACTTCTATTCAGTCCACATGGAAGGGTTCTTCACTATTCTGGCACAGTAAATTACATCCAAATCTAATAAATACCTATTCATGTCTCACTGGTTTGTTACACTTAAAATAATTAATCATGTCCCTTGTTTCAAAAGGGTATTGAGGATGAGATTACCTGGCTAAGTGCAGACATGTAAAGCTGGACAAGTATTCAAGTGCATGGGAAGTGCAAGGTACTCCTGTAGAGCAGCAATTAATCCTTTTTCCTAGGTAAATCTTATAGAATGACATCCTCTCAGAAGCACCATTATTCTGCTGGCTCGAGTGGGAGCCTACTTGCCCTAACTTACAGCTTTTACAACTTAAAATGGTGAACAGTAAATGAACTGGATTCCACTTTGATAATATATAGTCAAGAATTCAGAAATTCCCAAATAAAGTTACATGTGAAATTTGCATTTGTCCCTAATGTATCTTCATTCTAGAATGTTTGTGAATTATGTGCCCAGATATTGGCTTTTCACAGTAGGCTGAAATACAAATTCTTTATAAATGTACTGTAGTTTGTACACAAATATTGTCTTAGGATGGACTGAAGTGACTTCTAGAGTCCTAAAGAAAAACTTGGCATGCTCAAGTGAGAGAAGAATGTGTGTGTGTACATATATTCTGTATGTAAATAAATGCTGCACAATACATGATAAGACCTGTATAACCATTAAAAATTCATAATTGGTGCTAAAATCTCCAGCAAGCACACAGATAACTAGACAATAGACAAAGATGTGTGTGCAAGAAAATGATATATAAAATTGTCAGTACTGCCACATATACTGCTGATGCTTGTGAGGAATAACTATAAAGCATCACTTTTAATGTAAAATTTAGTAAAAAAGGAATAACATTTATAGGATGGAAAGCTAATTATTCTTCTTAACGTTTTGAGATACAAAAATGGAAAAAAGTATTTGTTTGCCAATTTATGCAGTTGTGATATGTAGCCACTAGAGGACACAGGGAGCTTAAGAATAATGCAGGTGATAGACAAAAATAAGATTTGCAGAGTGCCATAAATACACACTTAAAAAAATACACTTAAAAACATATTGGATAAGTCTGAAGCCAGTAGCCACATGGTACTGTATAACAGAGAAAATTATTTTGAAAGACTGTGCTTCAAAGGAATGGCATGGGGAACAACTCTCAGTAGCTGTGTTAAAGCTCTGTAAGCTAATGAGTGGATCCAATTCAGCTAATTAAGAAGCTATGTCACTGAAATTAGGAGATGTCCTTAAAGGAATTATTAGTAGAAGTGAGCAGGTAGAAATCATAACTGCATAAATGCTCTATACAAAGTAAAGAGAGAAAACAGAGACTGTGGTTGCACAGCCGCTTTCCTTTGGCTTAAAAGCACTCTTCTGCTGCAGAGTGGTCCCACTGCCTTCAAGACCTGGCTGGGCACTGGCACTTGTAGCCATGCAGCTCTGTGAGGTACTGATCCAAGGCTCTGGTGGGTCAAAAAAATAATCCTGCAATAAAGTAGCCACTTATTTAATTTTTTGTTTGTTTTGGTTACCTGTTTTGGGTTTGGATTCTGTAGTTTGTTTGCTTGTTTGTTTGTTGGTTTGTTGGGTCAATGTAAAATATATATACTTTATATATACTTGTTCACTGTAAAATATATATACATTGCAGGGATTTGAATTTTTGTTCATCCTCTCTGTACATAGTGTGTTCTAAATCCTATCCTAAAATTAGAGTCCCTCTGGTTTTCTTAATATCTGCCCCATCTTGTTATATGCCTGGGTGCACAATGGTTAATCTTCAGTAAAAGAGCACTGAATCTTACTCTCAGAGCACTCTCAGTGTCTCATGACTTGAAATTTTAAAATGATTTAAACCTTTTGAGGATAATGAGACTGAAATTTCACACGTTGTCTATCTCTGTAATTGGTTCTCCAGCTTTTATAACATTAGATAATATAAGGTAATGGGATCAGTGTCAGCATCACATCAAATAAATAGTCGTGGTGTTCACTGTGACTAATGTTTGCAGAATTCTCCTGGGGGCATAAGAAGAGTTCAGGTGGCTCTGAATAAATCCTAAACTGCTCTGTTTAGACTTGAATTTTTATAGGGATACAGGTATAAGCTAGCTGACATGGAGCAATGTAGCAGGCACTTTAAAACTGCTTGGTCACTGAAGCTCTGAGAAAATTTTTGGACAAGTTAGGTACAAATTAACTATATGCCTGTCTACAAGGCTAGGCAGCCCTAGAAAAACAGTGGTGTGAGTGCCACCTGGTTATTTTGTTTTCATATTCTGAAAGAAATAGAAATTGTAGTTATTTGGTTTGCAATTATATTGCTCATACTGCTCAGTTCCTGAGGGAACAGAATCTGCAGTTCCCACAGGACATTTGTAATTTGTGTTTGGTACTTTTCCAAAGCTAATGTAATCAATGTCAGTTCTGTGAATGTCATGTGTGTCTTCTGAATGGGAAGCTCCCAAAACACTGTCGATAGAGCTACTTCAGCATAAAAGTCATGGGGAAGAGGTGAAGAGGTTTACATATTTTAAATACTAGTTTGGTGTAGAACCTGTTGGATGATTTCAGGTATGACATCCAAGAATTTGAGCATCCCAACTCAAAAGAACAGGACAGATAAAAGAGATAATTTGTCTAGGATGACTCTTTGTAATGAAAATTTGAAACCACTTTTTATTATATGAATACTAATAGCAGGAAAACTATTATGCACTAACAGAAAAAAACCCAAAACCAAAACAAACAAAAAAAATCCTCCCCCCACAAAAATAAATAAAACTAACAAAAAAAACCAACAACAACAAAAAAACCCACAAAAAAAAACAAAACACAATCCAAAAAAGGAATACCTAGCATTAAAATACAAAGGAGAGAAGTAAGATGAGAAAATGAGAACAGCTTTTTTTAATAAGTTAAGCTTGCTAGATCTTTAAAGAATCACTAGCCAAACTCCCGTTCTCCATTCTTATAAAAAGATCTAGAATTCCAAGAGGAGTACAGTAAATAATACCCCTTTTGCTTTAACAGATGTGGCAACATTGACATATGATCCCAGTGATCTAATGATGTTTCAAAATAAAAGGTGACCTTTGTTTCTTTAAAGAACATTCTTAAGCCTCAATTATGCTAAATACAAATGCAGACAGTCTTGTATAATGCTTTGATCACACAACTCATGGCATTTATTCCTTATGGCAATAAGGTGATTAGAATATCAGATCTATGTATTTCATATTTCTAAAAAAATCTCCCCAGCTAGATTCCCATCATGTAGTGATGGGAACAGTACATGTTTACAGTTCAATTTTTCCCAGCTTGAAATATTTTAAACAAAATTTAATTTGTTTTATGTTGAATTAAATAAAGAGTTTCTAAATATTTAATGTAAATATTTCCTGGTCAACCAGATAAAGCATTTAAACATTGTGAAAAGACATGATTTTTTGCCCCCTGAAACTTACTGGAATTTGTGGCTCCAAAAATGACCACCTAAAATATTTTTGTGAATAAAAATCAGTGTTCTTATGCGCTGGCAGTCAAAATCTTAAATTATTGGGAAGTAACTGCAAAATTAGTGTACATTTACCCAAATGCAATTCCATTCTGGTGTGACCAGAGATTATTAAGTGTAGGGCAAACTTAAAGGACTTCCCAGGGCAGGTAAATGTCATGACAGTTTTGGAGGAACAGGCTGCTAATATTAGGCATTTATGATGTCCATGGGAAGTGAGAGAAGTGTAGTGAGGGAAGTCTCCTCTTTTTGTTGAGTGTAGAATAAAGAATATAATGATGTGCCAAATGTCTGGATGGTGCACCCCCAACCTCTTCACTCTATGAAATAAATGCCAGTGGTTTACACTTTTTTGAGACTTAGAATCACAGTGTAATTGAATTGTTTATATTGGAAAAAACCTTTAGATCACTGAGTCTCATCATTAACCAAGCACTGCCAAATCCACCACTAAACCATATCCCCAAGTGCAACATCTACATGTGTTTTATATAATTCTAGGGTTGGTGACTCAGCCACTTCCCTAGACAGCCTACCTAGTACCACATAGATCTCTGCCTGTAATTCCACACTTTCCCAGTATTGCAGAAGTCACAAGTTTACTATCTGGCTCTCTGTCCTATTTTAATAGAGATTGCACATGTTGGCATAAAGAAGAGAAGTCTAGTACAACACGTGATTCTTAGACACGATGTTATTTGTAAACACCATGAACTGAGAATGAGTGTATGATCCTGGACAACATCATTCTAGCCTGACTATCAATGGCAACACTCCTCTATTTGAATAGCTACACTTAAGTTAGTTATGGTTCTTCAAAGTCTCCAGCACACCTTAGTACTGCATTGCTTCCTTTAATAGCTACAATTTCAGGGGAAAAAAAAGGCAGAATGTAAATGAAGAATTTCTTAATGGTTCTTGAGTCTGAACAAAATTCAGATTTAATTATTTGATCAGCATGACTGGTACAACCTTCAGTACCTCACCTCCAATATCTCTGGGCTGGTACCTCTTCTCGTGTCACATCCATCATGCTCTTATTTATAAATAGTTCCATTCATCAGTCACTAGCAGAGTGATAGTTCATATGTTTGAGTGGGTTAGATACACTTTTAATATTTCTGTGACAACATCTTACTTTCTTTACTAATTCAGACACAGGAACATATAAATCATCAACAAGCTCAGAGGAATGGAATAAAAATATTTGGTTATATCCCTACATTCACTGCAGGAAGTAAAAACAACAAGAAGTAAAGTTGAAATTTTCCTAGCCTCAATCTTGAAAGCATTTTGCTAGTCCTAAACAAGCTTAGTTGTAGCTTTTCTTGTGCTTAGTCATTGTGACCATTTCTTGTCTGGATCAAGCCTTATGTTTCTAATGCAGGGTGTGTTTACATTGCAGCCCTTCCTCGAGGGGACTGCTAGCCAGTCATCCATGTTCATTACTCTAGCAGGAGCATTAAGATTGTCAAACCTTTCAGAACTTCCTCTAGTAAACACGTTTGAGAGTGGTGACAGATGCTAAAGGTCTGGGGAAGGAATGACAGATGGGCATTTAGGCAAGGATGTATCTGCCTGTCCCTGCCTGCCCACCTGTGCCCGCACGCCCTCACACCATCACTGCAGGGCTCTGCACACAGCTCTCCTGCTCCTAAGGCATGGCACTGTTAGCACACCTCCATCTGCTGCCCTGCACCTCTGCATGATGTGATTCCCACGCTCATCACGCTGGTGATGACTGCATGGCAGCAGCTTGAAATAGCCACGATATTTTCCTTTACCAGAAAGGAAACTATTCTTTTTCATTACTTCTGAAAGATAGCTGTGTGCACTAATAATTTTCAAATCCTCAATACAGCCCTGGTAAGTTAAATATCCTGTGAAATTTACAATAGCTAAGGGTCTTATTAATATATTAGAAAGTAGTTATATTTTAGAGAAACTAAAATTAATTACTTAAAAGCAAGTAACAGAGTCACTGGTATTCTCTTTACAAAGTGCTGTGTCATGTCACTGCTAGAGATCATAGATTTCTCAGTGATTCTTTCTTCAGTGCACTAGCTGAAAACCTCCAAGTGGTGATATTTTTTCTGCACATACTTATTATGTTTTACAGAAATAATAATCACAAATGCAAAAATCTAAGAACAAACATATTTAGTATGTTGGCATGACTCTGCAAACAAGAAAAGAAACACTGGAGTATTTCTCCATATTTATTTACATCCTTTTCAACTTCCTCTCCCACCAAAACATATTAAGTGCACACGAATACATAAAAAAATATTTTTCACATAATGCTGTACTTGGCTCATTTGCATTGCATGCATTTCATTGTGTCCTATACAGCCCTAAAGGCCAAAGAGGAATTTTTCAGTAAGAGAAAGGCCAGGTTTTTTCTCTTCTTCACCCAAGTTCACACACATCTTACTCCATCACATTTAGTGGCATTCCTCAAGATGGAAAATAGTGTGAGCAAGGACAAACCTGGAATCACAAAGCCTTTTTTCTCCAGGTTTCTTTTTTATTTCTAGAGACAAGAGATCTCTAATAAACTGAAGATATGTATTCCCTTTGCTGCCTTCACAAGATGATTATTTGCTCATGGTCATATTGAGATGAGACAATATTTCCTATAAAATACATCATGTAATATACTTAATGGGTTATGTATATATAGCATGAACTATTGTGAGGATTATGATAATTGCAAATTGAAAGGAGACATTCAAAAAAGCTTAAAAAACTAAACCTAACTAAAAAAGTTATTTGAGACCACCAGTGAATCTTGATTCAGAAATAAACTATTGAAAGCAGGTTTGAAGTGCTGCATTTAGGACAATAGACAGAGACTCAGAAATTCTAGGTTTGAGGTTTTTTCTGCCATTGACACACTAGGTCACTGTTGGCAAATCTTTTCATCTCTTATTGTTCCAAAGACCCCAAATGGAAAAAGTACACTTCCTCTTTGTCTTCACATGACTTATTTGCTTGAAATGTTATGTCTTTTGGATATGTGGCTTTCTTTTTAACTCTGTATATTTGTTTAGTGGTCTTTGTTGGGAGTCACTGGGCATTACTATAATAAATAGAAGTTTCACTGTTGCCCAAAAGCAGCTTGGGTCAGGTTATCCAACGGTAAAAGCCAAAATTCACATGCAAGGATCACAATAAAGTAATTTATAAAATTGAAATGAAGCTGCCTAAAATCCAGCAAGCTGTATCTGCTCCTGTCAGATATAACAATGTCAGCAATAATCAGTGCTTCTCCTCTCTTGCAGGGAGAAAGGTGCTCAGCTCTTTTTTCAATCCAGTTAAATCCAGACAAGGCCAGACTGCTTCATCCATAGATTTGCCCAAAGCTTATACCATCAATAATAATTCTAAAAAAGCACAAATTTGAATAGCATTTCCGTTTATATTAACAAGGTATTGCTACCAAATGTATTTTACTGCTGTTCTGTTTGAGTAAATTATTGTAGACATTTTTGTTAGCATCAGGCACAGAAAAACAAGTAGTTAAATGAAGGTTCAGAAAATAAAATACTTCTTCTGAGATATCTACTGCCAGATATAGTACACTGGAGAAAATGCTGAGATAATGTTATGGTTCCTGTTTGGAATGTCTAGGTTTTTAACTGTCTGGCTGTTTATTTTTGCTTTGTCCTGTTAAAGCACCTTTAAAGAACTTTTTCAGTAGAGATTATTAATTTCAGTATCCCTGAGATATTGCTGAGAGAGTATTCTGGTGAAAGAGATCATCTGGATGTTTAACTAACCTGGGCACAGATCTGAAAAACTGAACTCTTGCCTTTCCACAATCTAAGTCAGACTTATGACCTTATGTTTCATAGAAATTATTAAATTTTTTACAAGTTCACCTCAAGTATGGGGGAACTGGGTCAGCTAGCTGTCTAAAATGCAATTTTAAAGATTTTCATAGCTAATTAAGTTTACAGAAATTTTCTAGACAATAGCTGTGTCATGAGAACTCCTCTGGAAGTATGAACACTGACAAACTGGGAAATTCTTTCATATATACTTCTTTCTATCATATTCTTTCATAACCCTATTAAAATTATTCCATAAACAGTGGCCAGATTTGGTTCAAGTCAGAAAAGCTTTGACACTATTTTTTAAGTTCTCTGGATGTTTTTTCTTAATTTTTAATCAGATTTTTTTTTCTCCACAGCCAGAAAAAGAGATGACCCCAGAAAGATCCTCAAAAAAACAATTACTTTCTTGCCCTTATCTTGTTATCCTCCATTTTCATGAAGGAAATCGAAAGCTGCAGCTCAACTCTGCCATTTTTGAGAAAGAAATTGCAAACACTTTTTTTTTTTTTTTTGCTTTCTGCTTATCTAATACAAGGTGAAGATAAACAAGCACTCAACTAAGAAACATAGGAACTGGAATCCTGCTGAAATTTTATTGTTAAAACCTGCTTGTTGCCACAATCTCATGTCTAAGACTTGTAGAGCTAATGGAGTCCTATAAGCTCCCTCATGTGCTTTTTACCTCGCTTACTTGAGTGTGCCAAGTGGTATGTTAGCACACATATTTCCCAAATCAAAGTTGTGTTAATATTATATTCCTTAGCTCTGTACCTTCAGCTTCTTTACTGTAATTCATGGCATGACTGGGTTTCAATTATTTTTAAAATTCTTATGCTTAGGAAATGGAGACATCTATTTTTAATTTTTTTCACCTAAAGTCTTTATTTTGCCTTTTGACATTTAAATGCACTTAAGCATGCGGTTCCATAGAAAAAATAAATAAACATGTTTAACCTACAAACTTTTACTTTGTGCAAAATGAAAGAAAACATCTGTGAAATCTGTGTGAAGTAGAGTTTCCAAATGTGAGAAAAATCATCAGCCAGCAACTAACTCAACAGGACAGTTTATTGACCTGTGCTGGAAATTCAGCCCCGCTAGGCACTCAATAGTCATCTACTAAGACCAAACTTGCAGACAAATTGTAAATACACATAACAAAAATAAATTTCCCTGCACTCCCTGATGACTATCAACTGTATTTCTGAGAGTGTAAATTATGTCTGTAAGATCACACACAGAGAGCCAGGCCATGGGTACATTATGCAAGAAACTGCAGCTGGCAGAGTGCAGCAAGCAACGTGGCAGAAAGAGCAAGCAGGTTTGAACATGGAGCGAAGAAGCAAAAGACTCAGACCATCCCTATGAAAGTTTGTTTCTTAACCTACACCTTAATGGTAAGGAAAGGAATTATAACCCAAATCTAATGATTTTGAATTTATACTTAATCTACTTGGCCATGATTGCAGGCCAATATGGTAAAGGGGAGGGTGTGTTCCTAAAAGCAGAGAAATTTGCCTATGACACAAAAATGAGGTACCGGACTGTTTCATGGCATTAATGAAAAAATATTTTATGTGGTTTCTAATGAGTTTTAACCTGTTCAGATAACATCATATAATAGTTTGACATATCTGGTAATTGTCTTCAGTAATTATAAAGCAGCCTTAAGGGCAGCTGACTAACAGCATCTCCCAATGATTTTCTTGCATCAGCAGCTACAGAAATACATTGAAACTCCAGGATGAGAAGGTCAACTCCACTGAAATAAATGAGGCCACATTCAACCCAGGCTTCATGTTTAACAGAGAAGTATCCATAAGATTTTGTTCTAACTTCAAGTAATTTTCCCAAACAGGACCATTTTTCTTCTGTGCTTTGTAATGCAGAGATTTAAGATTCCTGCATGATTTCTATTTACATGGATGACTCGCCACAGTGCTGTTGATTCTTTGCCATTAAATTAAAGAATTGAAGCTTTGCTAGATATCACTTGGCAATGTATTTGCACTATACCTGTCCTATGCACTAAAACAAGATTGATGTCTGCTACATTTTGTTGAACCTGAATAGATGACTCACCTGTGCAGTGAGGTCTCTGGATTCTGACATTCATAAATGACCGATGGAAAAATCTGATATCAGTGAACAAGATTTTTCTCCCACAAACTGCTTAGACATTAAAACTGAATGTTTCATTTATCTCTGGATATCTACTGAAAAATTTTAGATCCTCAAGGTTCCTTAAATATTGAATAATAAGCTGAATTTCTCCCAGAAGTTCCGATAAACCCCCAAGGTGTTTGTAAAACACATTTGAATCGTGTCTGCATGGACATATTTCTCTGTGTCACACAGAGTGTGATATACACACACAGTCCTGCCACAGTCCTGGATTCTACTCACCATCACATCAGAGGTCAACAAGAAATTTTCTCATGTTTAAGAGATGAGGATAAGAATTTATGCTTAACTAAGAACATAAAAGGTAAGGACATAAATAGTTGAGTGGGTAATGGACTTAATTTAGTTGGGGTAAAGTTATGCTTTTGCTTTCAGTAGTGTTGCATATCTTCAGTAGATTCGAAACAAGTAAAAATCCAGAAATTTTGCCATTTCATGGAGACAAATCCTGAGATTTAAAACTAAAAACAAAATTATGAAAATACCTAATACCAACTTTCATCTACATCAACATCTAAAAATTTATTTCCAAGTTATTTAGAAGACCAAAACAAATATTTGATTGATTTTTGAAGGTCAAATAGGAGGCTCATAGCTTTACTAGCTGATGCTACTCTTATTCTTCAAAGAATGAATGCCATTCTCCTATTACTGCAGTTTCTGCATGTTTTTAAAAGGTATTTTAGGAGCCTCTTCATATCTATACATATAGTAGCTTGATAAGGCTTAATTTAAATTCAAATATTTTCAGTTTAAAAGAAATAGGACATGCAATTTATTTATTAAAATACAATAGCCATACCAGCTTAATATATCCACTGACAAACACGTTATAAGACGTTGTTACACAATGGTTCAGGAAATCATTTAATATTTGACAATGATAATAGTTGCAAGTAAAGGAAAAGTGGTGTTCTTTTGAACAGATCAAGCAATAACCAAACTTACAGGAGTGTCTGAGTACCCTCAGGTTAACATGATAATCCAAACTTTAAACAGATAGAATCTATAGCAAAAGTTAATATCAGGAAAAATAGCAAGCATAAGCAGTATAGAAAACCAAAGCTATGGGTCTGGAAAATCCTTCTTGCTTTCATTTGTTGAACTGTGAACTTACAAGGTGCATCCATCCCCATGACCAAAGCTCAGATTGTTGCTTTTCTCTAACCTTGACCAGAATTCACCAGGGATGTCTTGTACATTAGCCTGGCTCAACCCAGTCAGTTAAGTTAACTCTCATGGATCACGTGGGACACCATACAAGGACATTTTTGGGTACATTTACACAGTTATCCAGCACAGGAAGGACTTTTGGGCACTTGCATTTGGATATGGTGGAGACAGGACCAGGAAATGGAGCTCTGCAAAAATGGTACAGAGAAAAGCAGTGAGGTCATGGCTCTGGGGGTTTTTTGCACCAAAGAAGCAACTTTCTCCTTTCTCTTCTTTGCTTTCCCTCTCACTATGACAGAATGGCATCTGAAAAGGAAGGGAAGAAATTATGTCAGACTGAGAGTTAAGGACATACAAGCAAGTGCAACAGAATTCAAATACAGGAAGAGAAGGATAAAAAGAATAAGCATTCTCATTTTCAGGTGAAGAGGTTTGACCACCTCGAATGGCTAATTTTGTATTTTCTCTTTATGACTGAAAGGAGGAGAAGAGCAGCAGCATTTCTTTACGTGTTTGAATACACAGACGTGGTTCATACTTCTGGAATAAGACACTGCAGTAGGTGGAAGCAAATAAGTAGGTGCAACAGCCTTCCCTTGTGCACCCCGAATATTGTGTCATTTTGTTACAGAGCATTGCTATTCCAAAGGTGGAGGTGAAGTTTGCCCTCTTGCACACACTTGGAAACTCCATGTGTGGCGGGCAGGGCCCAGACGCAGCTGGAGGATTGGTAGGTTATAAGACAACCCTCAGGCAAGCCAGTCTAAATGTTCAAACCGCTGAATTATCACCATCTACAGCAGGATTTTGGAAGGAGGGCAGGAACAACCTCTGTTTCATCTTTGACAGAAGGACAGAGGTAACAACCTTTGGGAAAGGATTCAGAAGCATTGTCTCCCAAGAGAAAGAAAGCACATTCTGATAGTGTTATTTAAGGTAAAAAATAGCCACTCAGCCTCCCAGCTTTGGCCATTTCACTTTCCTGCACAGTGTTTCAAGACTTTACTGTGAGGGGTTACAGTTTTGAGTAACAAAATTTGAGTTGAAAATGTTAACTTTGCAATTTTTTATCTGTAGAATGAGTCTAAGGAAAAGTTATAGACTTGTTTAGTTTCTGAAGCAGGAGTTATTCCTGTAAAGATAAGAAGGCAGTAATGCTCAATAATTTGAAGAATCTCTGACTAAACTGTATTCTCTGCCTCTGCTCATATTTTAAAGGTAGCCTCCATTTTAGGAAATCTGTACTCACTTGACACCAGGAAAAGAAGTTGAATCCCACTTTAGTCCTGCAAGGCAGATAATGCTGGGTCTGGGAGATAATGGGAGCATTATACCTCTGTCTCCCTTGTTCTGCTGATGCAGCTGATCAGGAAGTGGGTAGGTGGCAAGAGAAGTTAATTGCGCTGTCTCCAAGCATATGAAATCATGAGTGAGGCCTGAAAATATAATTTGTCTGTCTTGATGCTCACATGATTCATATTTAAAAAAAAAGTTTAAATTCTCAACTTATCATAAAGTGTTGGAGAAAAAAACTTATAAAGTAGAAAATACTTGAAGTTTACAATAAGGTATGGGGACCACCAATATGGAGGTGATGGACTAACAGGCTACCAACCAAACTAAAATGTCTAGAAAAGGGGACAATTTGTCCCTGCCACATTGATGTACACTGATGTCTCAGAAAAAGGGAGACGTGGAAAGATATGCTTGTAACTATTAGAGGAAATTCTGCAAAATCAAAAGAAAAAACTATTTTCATAACCAGCTATCTGTGTTCATTACAAGCTAGCCCGCTGGTGCTCTCCCCTGTGCTCAGCCTGAGCTCGTGCCCCATGGCTGCAGCACAGGAAGCAGGTCAGATATCATTGTCTGCATGCTGGAGTTCCTGACGTGTTGGCAGCTGTGCTGTGGTTTGCTGCACATGCCTGTGCTTACAGCAGACCCAGCAGAGAGCAGGACGTGGAATCTGGGACCAGCACACTTCCTGCTCCCCTCCTGAGGCTGTCCCCAACTCTGTCCCCATCAGCTGCAGCAGGGAGCAGAGCACCAAACACATTTGCTTCTGTAAGCCAGAGCACAGCAGATGAAGATGTATCTTATTCTCTGCTACCTTATGTATCAGAGTAATCACTTCCAGCAGCACAACTGAACAGATTGCATTTTAAATAAGTGAATTCAGTTTGTGGTAGAATTTGCATATTCTTTTTATTATGTATTTCCCCCATATTTACAGAAAAAATATATAAAAAGTATTATTCATTATCCTAATTACAAAAGTATTTTGAATCAATTACTAAAAAAAAATGTAGTGGCAAAATTTCCTTTTCCTAATGAAAGCTTTCTTAAACCAGCACTTTCAGAATGCTTTATTTTAAATAAAACTATTCTCTCTGAAAGATGCAGAGATTTCTCTGAGTATGTTCAAAATACAAAAAAATGTTTACAATATTACTTTGTTGCATAAAGAAAGCAGAAAAAATTATATGTGAATGCAGATATTTTTCTGCAAGGAGTGGAAGTATATCCAACAACATATACTATCAATTGCCTTTTTATCCCCAGAAGACTATTGGATTTGACTTCATGAGTTCGGGCTTTGTAACCGCAGGAAGACATGATCCTTAGTCCAAAGATGAATAGTTCAATGGTAGCTTGGCTGCTGCTGTATCTTAAAACACTTCTCAGAAATTGTAGAAATGTATCAGAATGGTGTCCTAAGATAAAATACTAGGGCTGGCATTGGAAAGGCCAGTGGTCGCAAGCCAGTAGTAAAAGAGCAGGTAATCAAAAGAATCGTAAGAGCCACTGACTGAGAAGAAAGCAGAAATTTGCAGTTACTACACTGGCTACTCTTTCAGCACAGCAGCTGCAAAAATGGCAGGAAAAAGTCAAGGCACTTCCATTGCTTGGTGGCCGTGTCTGGGGTAAGTGTTTGAGATTCCTCCTGCAACATTAGAGCAGCATGAGGTACAGAACTTGAAAGCATGTCTGCTGAGGATATTTTCAGCTGAAATAAAGCTACTGCTTAAGAAAACAGAAGTTAGTCAACAGGAGGCTCAGAAGTGCCAATTTCAATCAGAAATACTACTTTCAGATACAATTTGCAGCTCTTGCATGGTGAGAAGTGATTCTCACTGGGTGAACTCTTCAGGTCATCCATAAATAAAACAGCATCTTTTGCAGTCCTGATTTCTAATCAGACATAACACCTTTCTGAAGACTTGAGTTTGACTTCTGTCAACATTTATGGATAAACTATGTTTTTAAAAAGTAACTTTATAATAAGAAGCTTTATAATAATTATATATTTTACAATGAAAATAATATTTATAAAAAAATATTTCTATGTTTCTTCTACTGTTACTCCAAAGGGATTTCAGAAATCCCTTCCTTAAGAAAAAAGTTCTAGACAGTCATACTTAATGTGTGAGTTCTTATGGAGGCATGTTCCCTTCTTTTGAAGCCATTTGAAAGTACCAAATATGAAAGTGAAACAGAAGCTTCAAAACATTAATACTAATAGAAATTGAACTTTTCTGAAAATACACAACTTTCACAGAGGAAAGTTTCTCCAAACTCTGCATACACTCCTAAGTAGACACCAAAGAATCTGATTCTCATACAAAATTACACAGGAAAATTGGCTCCATAATTTCTGACTCAGATAAAATATTAAGACCTACTACAAAACCATCAAAAATGGGGTTTTTTGGTGAAAAAATACAACACAACTGCCTTCCTTGTTCCTCCCTTTCTCCACCACCACTGAGCAGATTTTATGCAACATCAAAATCTGAAAAGCAGTGAAGACTAAATGTGGGTAGCAACTTTACTACTTGGGAGTGATGGAAGTAGCTAAAGAAGTAGCTGGACATAAAAAACAGCACAAAAAAGTACTCTATAGAACACTTACAATAAGAAATTTAACTTCCTGGAGCAATAAATACTCTACACGTGTCATCAGCTAATTTAGTGAGGGTGCTTTCAGACTTACTCTGCAGATAATTTATGGAGATGTTGGATGGGGTGGGGGCAAGTATTGATCCCTGTGGGATGTGTGTGTGACAGGCAGCCAGCCTGAGCAAAAAAGCATCAATCAGCAGCCTCTGATTCCAGCCTGTGAGCCAGCTTGCAGTGCATCCCACTGACCCCCTGCCCACTCAGTATCTTGCCAGCTTGTATAGGAGGAGGCCGTGGCAAACAGCGCCAAATGCCTTGTTGAAGTCCAGGGGTTTGAACTGCTCTGGCTGCCTCTTCTCAGCCTATGAACTCTGCTGCATCTCTGAAAAGCATTAGAGGACATGGAAATGTTATCGGAACGGGTTAAGGAAATTAATTGGTTTTTATCCATTTTGGCAATTTCTTACATTACACACATTTGGAATAATTTGTAGAATTTAGAACAAAATCAAGGGGTTTTGATACTGAATCTTGTGTATCTAGAGAAGATGTAGAAAGTCTGAAATGGAATTAGAACTCTAGGTGTAAAGTAATTTTCTTTTTTAATTTTTTTAAGTTTTATTTTTTTTTAACTTATACTTTACCATAAATCTAGTTCTTAAACCCCTCCAAAAATTTGACATAAGTTGGTCCTAAGTATCAACAATTATGATTATTTTCTCAAAGTCTACTGACTTGTACTTTGCCTATATAAATACAAATCACAAAGTTAGTTTCTTTGGACCAGATATGCTAGAGTTTAAAATTCTTAAGCTATGAGAAGTATTTTCAGAACACATGTCACGGAATGTTTAGGTAAAGTATTTTGTAATATTCCCTTACCTGTAGGCTTTCCAATCAACGAGGCTAAATGATAAAAGACTTAATGACATCATTCTGCCTAGCAGTAGACTCTGCAAATATTTTTGATTTTTGTTCATTCATTATGAACATTATTTTTCAGGGAAACAACAACCCAAAGGTACACAATGCCACTTACACTAGGCAAGCCAAAAGTCAAGATTCAACTATAAATTTGGGTGTTGACCAAAATTTTGTCTATATGAACCTCAGTGATGAGACTATTTAAGGATATGAAGTTACAGAAACAGAAATGCAGGAAGAAACTACCTGTCATGTAAAGCAAGTACATTTGTCACAATCCTTTTTGTAACATTTCTTTGTATGGAATAGGTACTTATATATTCATATCCCTGTGTATATATATATATATATATATATATATATATATGTATATATATATATATATATATGTATAGATCTGCACTTGTTGTTGCTATCCACTGTAATTTGGTACCAGTGAAATTATTGCAGCCTCCTGGTGCTAAACTGTGCAGAACTTTTGAACTTTTACTATAACCATATTCTCTTTTCCTCCTTCGATGAATTTCCCAATCATGTGATACCATGTAGCAGGGAAAATGTTCAAAAAGTGGTGATGGTATATTAAAACCAAAGCATTATAGGTTCGCTCTTTGCTGCTCTGCAAGCAATCAGAGAGTAACACTGAGATGAGTTATATGAAAATTCACAGAATTAAACTGCATAATATGATGGCATTGAGTGAGTGTGGAGGGGGGGAAAAGCCATAATAATTCAGTTTCAACCTGATATCTCATTTTCACCCTAACCATCCTTTTGAGTGCAACTGGCTGGATGTGCAGCATCCAAATTTCTCTTACAAGTGATTTCCAGTAATGATGGGACCAAGAAAGCAAGCCTCATGAGAAAGCTATCTAATTTATAAAGTTATGCAAGTCTTTTCATATCACAAATATTTAGCTTTGATGTGAAATAATGTTCTGGTTTTTTTTTTCTAATTACTTACATGCTTTGAAGCATTAAGCCAGGTTCTTTCCACTTCTTGAATCTCTGCAGTTAATGAAGAACTGTGTTTAATAGCTAAAAATATGCATGTTTAATTATGTTTTAGGCATTTTTATCCTGGTGGAAATTAAGTTCTGAGTGAGACACTTAGGCTTCCAATAAAGATGAAGAGGAGAATAAGCTGTTTCAGAATAGGATCCAGAAAGGAAAAGACACTGATGAAGGACAAGTCTGCACAGCACACTGAGGAACAGTACATTTGAAACAGAGGTTTGCTGAAGAACAGTGGCTCCACAAGAGTAATTTATTTTCAGAAGGTCCAGGTGAGTACATATAAATGGTGGCAGAAAATTCTATTCAGTCTTTTATATGGCTGTGGGGTTTACTGTTCATTAAAAGAAAGAGAAGGGGATAGAGGGGTAGGGAAAAAAAGAGAAGGAAGAAAGATGGAGAGGTGGTATTTTACATATCTTTTATAAAATGTGGCCTGCTTGGGTCCAAAGTTCTCCTTACTAAGAGAGGTTTAAAGCCATAAAGTTTCCTTATAAGGCAGCAAGGCCATACATTCAGTGATCAATGATTAATGTATGTGGTTAGATCCCATTTCACTGTCCCTGTCCTGTGTTAGTACTGAAATTCATAAGTGAAAGAGGGACTTGGTGCCATAAGCTGATGTGCTGGAGGATTTTGTGGGTTTGTTCTCCAAAGGTTTTTTCTGTACTCTTAATCAAATATGACACACACTTGCTTTGCTCAGATGAAGAACCCATAAACTCATCTGCCTTCTGTTTTTAACCCTTGGCAGTAAAATGCAGTGAGAATATTCCAAGAGCACCTCTTCTCATACTTGCTTTGCTTCTGTTCCCTCAAACAACCTACGGCTTAGTTCTTACATGACCCTCCTGGGAGGTAGGTTTTGTCAGTTTGAATCCCTCAGGCAAAGGAGAGAACTTGATCCAGAGTGTCTCTTTCCTGGTGAATGCTGGAATGTCTGTGGCCACTGCACTTCCCCTCAGCTGCAAGGGAAGGAAAGCAGCCACAACATTTTTGTGAGGCTGTGTCAGCCTGTGTCAGACCCCACAGAAGCCTGGGAGACAAATGCCTTTGTTTCACATCTGCATCAGGTTTAGGAGGGAGATAAGGATCTCCTGGGGCTGGGGAAGCCCTGGGGATTCGCTGGAACAAAATTTTAAGAGTTTAGAGAACGTTAAAATCAATCAGGGAGAAACCAACTGATCTTAACAGCTTTCAGGTTTAGACACCATTGAGTGGGCAGTATAAGGGAAATTTTTTGGCTTAGGCATCTCAGATCTGCCTGCTTAGGTCCTCTGCTACATCGAATGGAAAAATCCTGTTGAGGACTGAGTCAAGTTGTTGAATACTTGTACAGTGTAATGGTCAGATGCCATAGGTTTCTAGGATTTGCATTTATTTCTGTTCTTGCAAAAGATATTTCTGTCAAAAAATGCATTTCCTCAGGGAATATTCTCATTTTAAAATAAAATATACATAAGTCTAAAAAAGAAGCTGTTACTATTAGAAATATGACTCTGATGAATACAAAAACTAAAGTTGCTCCAATAAAATGCTTCAGAGAAATTTACTTTAAGTGCCTTATCCATCAGATATCCAAGAGATTTTTCTTCTTTTGCTATTTGAACACAGTCCATAATTAATGCTGTAATACGTACTTAGTGGCATATAGTCATAAGAACTGCAGAGGTGTAGGGTTAAGTATATCTGTCAACTATATACATTGGCAGAAATAATAGAGCAAAAAGAAAACATATTATTCTGTTTTGTAAACTAACAAGTAAATTTTTGCTGCAAGCATAAGGTTATGAGCAGAAAAGAAATATAATTTCTGCTGATGTTTGGCAATCTTACTTTTGTGTTTAAAAACTAATTAAATGATATGAAATTAAATTTAAAATTATTTATAAATAATAAATAATTTACTAAAATATCTAAAAATATTTTGAACAAGGACTGATAACTTTTAGAAACAAATTTAAAAATTCAGTTATCAGGGGAAAAAATCAAAACACTGAAACATGCAACATGGAAAAAATGTCCAGCTTGTGTGACTACCCTGACTTCTTATATTGCAAATGATGCCTCATAAAAAATATAATGCATAGAATTTTCTGCTATAACATTATTCTACTTCAAGATTTTAAACTTTCTGCTTACATAATGCTTTCAGAGACCTACCTATTTAAGATGAATGAAAATGGAATTGATCATTTTGAGTTTCTGGGATATGACTGGAGCATGCCATTGTGTCAAGCTGCAGATGTATAGCATGCACAGTGGGCTAATGCACATTTATTACCTGAATAATAATAAATCAATATTATATCTGAATAATATCATATCAATAATAATTGACTTGAAGCCTATGAGCACGGCTTCTCAGCATTGTTCTGTATCATTATTTCAGTGCCTGAGGATAAAAAGACATTGAAAAAACTAATAAATCTTACATCTTTATACATTCTACTTCGTTCTTTAATTTAGAAATATAAATATAAATATATAAGATAAATAAAATTAAATATAAATGTATTATAATTTCTCTGTTAAATGTTTTGGTTATTCTCTTTTCTTACATTATGGTATAGTAGTCAAAAAGAAAAAAACAAAACAAACAAAACCCAAGCTAATGTTTCTAATGTTAGCTAAGTATGTCCGGTTGATTTTTTTTTTTAAATAAATAATTCTTGGAAGGACACTGAAAAAATTAATTAGAACTTCTGCTAGTAGGGTTGGTTATTTTGTACTTGTCCTCTTTTCCACCAGAATTACCAATCAATATTACAGCGACACAGTGGGAAGCTCTCCAGCTGTCCAAAGCGATATGTGCAGCAGCTGTGGCTGCTCTGGCTGCTCTGGCTGGCTGTCACACACCGGGGCCATCACCCTCACTGGCCAGCCCCACGCACCACAGGCTGCGATGGCCTCGCCTTGAATTGCTTGAGCTGATGTCATGAGCACATGCTCTCCCAAGAACTGTACCAGTGCCAGTCAAAACCAAAATATTTTCTTTGTTAACATGATGTACTTGCTTAGGAACTGCACCAAATAAAACTGACTTTTTCAGCTAAAAGGAAGTGGTAACCAACTAATCAAAATTTATTGTCCTGCTTTAAATGTATTTATTCACGCTATGAAGGTATCTCAATTTTGTTTCATCATCAAATCATATTTTTTGAGTATTCTCTTCAAAGTTGCAGCCAGCTGAACACCAGTTATTAGGCACTGGTGTTATAAATTGGGGAACACTAAGTTGTGCCTCTCTGCTAGCTTATCTGGAGAACTACTCCTTGTCACAAGTGACAATTAATTTCTTGACGTTACTTTCCTGTTAACTGGCTACAGATCCACATTGCCATGGTCTGCATGACTGTCAGAGTTCCCTCAGCGGAGGCTTAGTTCTGGAATAGCAAGGGCTTTGCAGGTCAAGCATGCTGTGTGTTGGCAGAAATACAAGACCCAGTTTTGAGATGAGCTTCTGTCAGCACCATGAAAATTACAGTGAGTATTGTTGGATAAAAATCTGGTTTTCAGATTTACTTTCTTGTGTTCCACAAAAAGGCATAAGGGCATAAGTAAAATCCGATATCTGATATATCAGTAAATATTTATGTTTACTGTTTGAGTTGGTTACATATTTTCAATAAATAAATAAATAAATAAAGCAGATTTCATTTGCTAGTACGGGCTCCCTTGAAACACTTTATCCAAACTATCTTCAGGTTCACCAACTTTTAGCAAATCTAGTGACACTCAAAGACATCCCAGCAGGTGACTTCTGGTATGGGGGTCCCAGAAGATCTGGTTCTCCTTGTGGAGGGCAAAAGGGTTTGACCTAGATTAGGATAGGAGCTGCTGGCAGCTGGGTTTATGCAGTTTCAATTAGGAGACTAAACATAGATTCCAGAATGTTGGAAACCTGTAGAAAAATACAGAAACCAGAAATATTTATTCTTTTGCTTTAGAGGGAGTGAATATTAAGTATATTTTGAGTTCTGTTCTCATTTCAAGTAATGAGAGCATGATCTGAATGTGAAACTGCTTTTCAAGAAATGCTTATGAAAACAGCTGAACACCTCACCACAATTCATCACATCTAATAATCAACATAAAATAACTCCTTATAGCCTGTCTTTTCAAAATGCCTGGATTGAAATATCAGTATAGATTTGAGCCTGCACTTCTGACCAGTGGCTACAGGTAAGATTGGGTATGTGACAGCAGGAAGAGTAGAGGAATAGTCACACTGAAATGTTACAGTCATCTCATTTCATGTGTGAAAACATCCTCTGTATTCTTTCTGTAGCTGAACTACACAGGATATGTACACTTACCTGGGGGCAAGAATGCATAAAAAGGACTTTTTCACTTCAAGACAAATGTGGGAAATTGTTAAATAGTTGCAGAGTCTCTGAATTATGCCATAGGCCTGGATTTGGAAAACAAACAAATTCTTATTTTCAATCACCAATTAAAATAATTGCTCTCCAAAATACAGAAACTCTGTTGGTTAAATTTGAGTACTTTTAATCATTCCTGATGCACGCCAGGACATGTGAAAACTATTTCTCTCCATTATACTTACAATTCACTCAGCAATCTTCCAATAAAAAGAGAACAAAATGTAGAAAGAAAATACACTGTCCATAACAAACCACACATTATGAACTTTACATTCAGAGGCCCAAGTTTTTTGTGATCTTTCATGTTTTATTTCATGCAAGTCATTCCATTTCTCTATCAAGATGCTCTTTTGATAAAGAAGTGAGTGAAATACTTTCCAGAGCCCCTGGAATGCAACCTTTATAACCCAGTTAAAGAAATTGCTGAGACTCCAGGAAAGGAGGTATGTTATTTTTGTTCTGTATCTGCACAACCCAAATTTTCCAGCATTCAAATAATTTCACAGAATCACAGAATGTGTAAGGCTGGAAAGGAACACAGTGGGTCATCTGGTCCAGCCTCCCTGCCCAAGCAGAGTTATCCTACAGCACATGGCACAGGACTGTGATCAGACTGTTGTCCAGTGAGGGAGACTCCAGAACCTCTCTGGACAATCTGTTCCAGTGCTCAGTCACCTGCACAGTAAAGAAGTTCTTCCTCATATTCAGGTGGAACTTTCTGTCAATCTGTTTCTGCTCATTGTCTTGTCCTATGGCTTGGCACCACTGAGCAGAGCCTGGAAACATCCTCTGACAGGTCCCTTCAGATGCCTGAATAGATTGATGAGGTGTCCTCTCAGTCACCTGCTGTGGCTGAACTTCCTCTGCCTTTTCTCATAAGAGAGGAGCTCCATTCATTCCCTATATCACCTACATGGCCCTCTGGTGGACCTGCTCCAGGAGCTCTGTGTCTTTCTTGTCCTGAGGAGCCCAGACCTGGACACAGCACTCCAGATGAGCCTCACTAAGGCTGAGCAGAGGGGCAGGATCACCTCCCTTCACCTGCTGGCATTGCTCTTCCTAATGCACTCCAGGGTACCATTGGCCCCCAGGGCACTGCTGGCTCATGGAGGGTTTGCTGTCCACCAGGACCTCCAGGTCCTTCTCTGCAGAGCAGCTTTCCAGCAGGTCAGCCCAGCCTGTGCTGGCTTATGAGATTATTCCTTCCCAGGTGCAAGATGCTGCATTTGCCTTTGTTGAATTCTAGAGGGTTCTTTGCTGTCCATCTTTCTAGCCTGGTGGGGCCCTTCTGAATGGTTGGGGTATCTGAAGGGCAGTACTGGCCACTCCTCCAAGCTTTGTGCATTGTCAGCAAATTTGCTGAGGAGGCATCTAACCCTTCATCAGTTATGTGAATATGCTGTCCCATGGCTTTGAGCAGTTATAGAGAATAATTTGTCCAAGTTGCTGTTATTTTGTGCTTACTGTAATTAACTGTACTTCCTTCTTGTTGAGATAGATCATAGGGGAAGGTACAGCCACTGATTTACCTAGATCCTCTCTGTATATGATGGAGAAATATAGATTTATATATATGCTCACAACCTACAGACCATAGACATGTAGTAAAAGCCACAAACTACACAACAGGAATCCCAGGTTTAAATCTTGGTGTAATGATTTCAAATGAGGACATAAGCCTGTATTTCTTCCATCTCAGTATCTTATGAACAGTATCCTTCTCAAAACCAGTTATGCATGTAGCCTGAGAAACTGGGGAACTACCTTTATAATCCGAATTGGTGAACAGAATTGCAAGCCCTGACCCTATGAGCAAGACAAGGTCATAATTATAAAATTATTCCTTATTAAATGGAGAGGAAGGATAATATTTATTCATTATAAGACAATCCCCCTCCCCACCACCCATCACCCCCCAGAACTTCTCTCCAAATACAGGTTTAATTCCTTCTGGAATCATGAAATGTGCTGCAAATCTGGAAATACTGTTGCTGGAGGCAAAGCGTTGACACATTCTTGAAGTTGTTAGGAAGCTGAGCAATGCATCTTGAATAGGGAATGGGAGGTGATTGGGACCTGATGGATGAATTAGAGGTAAATGTAGTGACTCAGCCAATTGAGGAAATGCCTGTCCCATCCCACCTAGCTGGAGCTCTGTCCTGATCCCAGCTACAACCAGAGATATGATGCTTTATACCAATGCAGCCTGGAGATGACAAGCACTGGCAGTGGTGAAGATTTTCAAATGATTGTGTTATCTCCTTATAAAAGTCCATGGGAAAAGTGAGTTAAATATTTTCTACACTGACTAAACAAAATCCTAATTTTGAGATCTCCGATGGATATTTGTTCTGTCCCAAAGTAATGAGTTCACTGTAGTTCTAAAAGTTTTTATGTTCAAAGTTAAAGCAACAACAACAACAACAACAAACAAACAAAAAAAAAAAAAACACCCCCAAACTAACAAACAAAAAACCCAAAAACCATCTTACAGTATAAGAATAAAGTAAAAGTGCAGAATTACCTTTTTTGCAAAACCCCATCTAGGGAAATAAACTATTAAGAGTTGCAGACTGATAGCAATCTGAGAGTGTGAGCACAAACAAAACATTAGTCATAATTCAAGTAAAATTACCCTAGGAGTACTACCAGTTAGAAAATTGTGTGCAAGAAAGAGGGGGGGAAAAGAAATAAAGAAGAAAAGGCAGAGAAAAATGTGATTTTTGATAGAGGAAAATGGGTGTATATGACATCCTACTACATGAAATGTTCATTCAGTTATAGCTGAAAATAGTTATTGGTTGCTCAGATTACAGTCACCTGTTGGCATTAACTGCATATTTTGTTCAGCTGTTCATCCCAAGAAAAATTATCTCTAGCATCTGTGATAAAAAAACCTCCACACTTTGCAAATGTACAGATTCATTAATTGTATTTTCATTTGTAGTATTTTAACAAAAATTAGTTCAATTGTGACAGATATGTATTTTGCTTTAAATTCTAACAGAACTAAGATTTCACCTTAATTTTCTGTACATTCCTTTTATTTGGTGCTTTTGTATTAATTTTGATCAAAATTTGCTATCTTCTGTTTCATTTTCTGGTGAATTTAAGATTCTGTGTAAGCAGGAGAAAGGGAAATCTTTGAGACTTCTAATTTCAACCTGTGATCATTATATAAACAGACTAGAAGCCAGAAATGTTTCATCCTGCCCCACAGCCAAAGAAAATCTCTTATGACTGTTGATGGAGACAGATTTAATTACGGCACAGTTTCACAGAGACCTGAGCATACGAGCGCAGAGGGGACACGAAGCCTTGTCAAGGTCCATTTGGCAGCATTTCAAGTGCCAAGGGCAAGACCAGAGATAAAAGAGTCAAAAATCCTAATATCCCTGCATGAAAGCCTCATTTAGACCAGGCTTGCTGGCAGACCTAGATCAGACTCATTATTACTTTTGCCATTTCTAGTTATAGAAGAAAAATTAGGCTTGCCTATGAATGTTTAAAGGAAAAAGACAGAGATACTCAAGAAATCCTTTAGCCAGGCTGTACAAGACCGTTTTTCCCTTAAATTCAAACTTGATCACTAAGAATTTAAATTTTAGAGTTAAACTTAAGTCCCTTGTGAACTGGATATTCCACCAGATTTTGCTTGTGTCCTCTAAATCCCAATGGCCCCAAGGAATAAATCCTTTGTTGACTCAAGCAGAGTCAGTTAATAGCTGAGGTTTTGGATATAAAAAAATAGGTGCTTCCTTTAACTGCTGCTTTCAGCATACGGCAGCAGCAACCTATAGGCATGAGACTGCTGAGACATTTTTGTGTAAGTCTGTGCACTTTGTTAGAAGGCATGAATTTTTTTAAGGACAAGGAAGACAAAATAACTGCTTGCTTCAAGAGAAGGGAGAGAAAAAGAACTGTCTCCTCCTTTCCCCTCACCTCTCTTCCCCACAGAAATGAAGGAGGAGTGCACATGCACTTGCTTCTACTTTCCTCTCTCTTGAGGGTCAAAAAAGTCATCTCAATAAGAAGATCATATTGCATGTCTATAATATATACATCTTTTCATGTTAAGCAGAGAATCATTATCTTTGCTTGGCTAAGACAAGTTTTACAACCCCAAGACTGTTTTCAAAAATAACTGAATTTCCCAAAATTTAAAGCGGGTTTTAAAAAATAAATCGCACTCATATTTTGAAATGTGATTTCTCAGACACAGTTGTTGATAGGGAGGTGTAAGATAAAATAATCTCCAGAATTGGGGTTTCCACTGGCTGTATAAAACCTTTGGTGTTAGAAGGCCCAGATCAGTATCTTGGTTAAAGCGAGGCAAAGGCAGCTGTTTTGTCAGAAAATTGTTTCATAGTGAGCCTGCATGTGGTGATTTTTCACCAGGTTCTGGGGAAAAAAAACCCAACAAAAACAAAAGGTTAAAAAGCAGTGGGTCTCTGTTTTCTCCATGTTGCTCTAAGTGAAAATGACCTTTCTCTATTGCTAAAGAGGTATCTGAAGGCATTTTACATTTATTTTAAAACACTTTTTTACATTATCTAATCTTATTACTGAGATAAAATAGAGTAACATTTATTGCACACCATCTATACTGTATATCTGATACTTCCTGTGTCTCCTAACAAAAATGCTGACTCATTTCTTTTCTCTGGAGCATCTAAGTAAAATTACATGGTCATTAAATTATCTTTTTCAAATATTTTTCAATAGTCCCCTATTATCAGCTTTCTGAGTGTTCATATAACCTTACAATCTGCAATAGCAGAACTAATTTTTGATGTTACATTTGAAAATTCATCCTGATTCAAAATTCATCATTTCAATGCAACACACTTACTTGCCTCATTAAATAGACTCTGGAACTGTTTTCCATTACTCTGAGGGAAATTTTGCTATTTGAGTTCAGTGGGACTCAAAAGACAAAAAGATATTCTTTATCCTGGGAATAATTCAGAATGCAGATTTACTAACTTATTTTCTGATAAAACCTTTGGGATTTAACTTTTTTTTTTTTAAGTGATCAATGTTTAACTGTCAGAAAACAATATTTACTATTTACTTCTATTTTACTTGTTGTGTAAGCTATGAAAGGAGGAAGTGGGATGGAAAATTGCTGAAGAAACCTGCCAGACCGGAGAAGGGGGATTTTCTGTAGTCATCCAGTCCAAAATTCCCATGCTTCCAAGGATAGTATATCAATGCCTACTCCTTTTCCTGTCCTCCCATGTTTCCTCTCCTTACCATGGCATATGCATCCTCATCGTAGTCCCTCATTTCTGTAGTGATAAAATTCTTCTGCCCTCATTATTGAGAAGCCTTGAGACAACTCAGTTGCATAAATCTTTTTTGGTTTTTGTTCTGCATCTATTTTTTTCTTCATATTTTACAAAGTTTATGGCAAAATAACATTGACATAAAAATATGTCTGAAGCTTTCAAGACAGAACTGAAAACATGACTCTTAGTCTGTTGCTGAAACCTGGTGATCAGGTGACAAATATCCTTTGACAGATGCATATGCACACACCAGACCAGATTATAAATTAGTCTCCAAAAGGGATTTTTTGTGGTTATGTCTGAGCCGCTCAGGCTGTATAAGGAGACTTGACAGAAATAGTTTATATTAGCTAAGTATTAAAAATAAATCTTTTGATTCAATTGGATTTAATTTTTACTAATTGCAAATCTCCTCTTAAAAGAGGCAGTGTAAAATATCCAAGAAGATGTGAGTTTGGATTTGAAAACAAAAACTCTCTGCATATGTTTATCATGAGATCTGTTTTAATGATTTGGTTATGTCTTCACTTTTTAAAAAATACAGCAACTGATCACCAGTTGCAGAAGAAGCCTATCTGCTGTCTATAGTATAAAGCCTCTCTTTTCTCTATGGTACAACCACAGGGATTCTTCTAGACTGAGGAACAGTGACCTGCTCTTGGTCCCTCTTGCTGGGCTGCTTCACTGGATGATAAGTGCATCAGCAGAATGTAGACAGAGTTATTCATCTATGAAGATTAGTGAGAACATAAAAACACTTCCACATTTCTTTTCAATAAGAATTACAGAATCACAGAATTCAGCTGAATTGGAAGGGACCCAGAAGGATCATCAAGGCCAACTCCCAGCCCTGCACACACTATCCCCAAGCATCACACCAGTGCCTGCGAGCATAGTCCAAAGCCTTTTTGAACTCTGAGAGGTTGGTGCTGTGACCATTTCCCCAGGGAGTCTGTTCCAACCACCCTCTGGGTAAAGAACCTTTTTCTACTATTCAGCCTAAACCTCCCGTGACACAACTTCCCTCAAGTCCTGTTATTGGTCACCACAGAGATCAGTGTCTGCCCCTTTGCCTTTTCTCCAGGAAAATAGTTTCATGGTCATGGATTAAAATGTAAGATACTGATAGAAAAGTTTTAGTTCTCTGTCTTTCAAATGCAGTTTCAAAGAGTGCAACTTTTTTTGTTATTTGTTCTCCAAGATTTCTAAAGTACCACATATTTTCAACCTTCCCGTATGACTATTCAAGATAAATATTTTAAAATGGCACAGAGGAACAAATGAGAGAGATTAAATTGTGGTCTCTCAGAGGAATGTTGAACATCATGTGAATATCCACACTGCGGATGAAGCATTATTAAGATGACCTTAGGAGAGCACTTTAAAAAAATCTGCTAAAGAATGATAGTTTTCTGTGAACACACTCTCTGAAAATGTTTAACTCATTGTGTTGCAGGGGAAATGACAAAAAAAATTAAGAGTCCAGCATGACAGAAATGGCTGGAATCAGCTCGAAATACTCAAAAGGGAACAAACAATATATGTCCATCTTATGAACCCAAATGGCTGAAAGAAGTAATAAGCACCTTTGATTTACAGATGTCCCCTAAAAAGAGAGAGCTATTGTAAACACACGTGATAGCATAATTCACCACATATGCTGCAAATGTGTTCTTAGTTCATCATATTATTGAAAGATGCAAACACTTTTGACATTAAATAACGCTATTGAAACTTGAAAATAGGAGTCTTCTAAATGACATTAAGTGTGTTTACTAAAGAATGCCATACAGAGAACCACAAAATTTGAGAACGCAATCTGTAAAACAAAAGCTCAATAATATCTACTACAAAGTTCTGGACAAGCCTGGTTTTACATGACTGCATCATGACATTATATATCTCAAACTAACAGCCCAGAGGACTACTCTTGGATTGAGACTCTGTGGCTGAAGCCCTGCTGGCAGCGCACCCGTGCAGCAGGTGAACACAGTAGCAGGATATTCACTTTGCTTCTTGGGAGATTTTCCCTATGTGACTATTGTACAGATGATGAATGAGAGGTCTGGGAATTAGGATGACATTTCAGTTGAGAATTTCCTGAGAAACTTGCTCTTGTTGCTCAGTTGGGGAACATCACCCTCAAATCTCAAGTGTAGTGCATCAAGTTCAGAAGGAATGCCCACAGCGTCCATAGCAAAGATATTTCATGGGCTGCCAGTCATCTGCTGGGGGGAAGATGAGGCTTGACCTGTAGACTCTGTAATATCTGCAAGCCAGGCCTCTCACTTCCCAAGAAAGTGCTCTAACTTCTTCACTGCTCAGCTACAAGGTAGGTGTAGTTACCGTGTGCTTCTCTTCTGGCAAATGAGATCCCAAGTGGTTAGAGGTTCCTACCAACAACAAAAGCTTCTTTAGGGTAAAAAGGGAGTGTCCAGCTTAGCAAGATTAATGCCTCTAGTCAACTTCACAGGGTTTACATTTTCTCACCTAATGTATGTGAGTATTTCAGACTAGTAGCTCAATAGCAGGCCAGCCACTGAATCTGAGGGAAGTAAAGTAAAGTAACCTAAATGGAAAGGCACTCAGAGTATATTCTTGACTTCATAATTTTATACCTGCACAACACATCAGAATACAGTGATGTCTGGAGTGGAAATGAGAGCTGTACTGTAACATTCAAATCTGCATATGCTACAGCAAAAAACAAAAAAACAAACCAAACCAAAAAAACACTAAACAAACAAAAAAACCCCACCCAAACCCCAGCTTTTTCTGCTTTTTTTATAACAGCTTCCCAAATGAAATAAATTGTGTGCTGAAAAATCTGTTTAAAACATGATGGCCCACAGATCGATTCTAACATTTTTGTTAAAGACATCCCCTCCTCCCTCCAAAAATTAAAACAACTAACTTTTTTTTTCTGCCGCAGCTTGTGTCATAAACACAGCTTGAGACAATAACATTTGTATCATGTTTCTGAGCAGAGGGAAAAAAGAAAGAGTGTGATAGAATGGGGATTGCTAATGGACTGTCAGTATAATAGAAAACATTTCTGTCCCTGAAAGCTGGGTGCTCTTCTCTGCCAGCTCAACAAAACATAGATTATTTTTGAAGTCTGCAACAAGATGATCAGGTTTTCTCTGCATTAAATTCTTTTAGCATTTGCATAGGTATAATTTTTATAAGAGGTAGCAAGATGAAAGATATTTATCTGTAAGACTTTTCTAAGGTACTCCGAGTATTTATGGATGTAGAAAGTTCAGCTTCTTGCCATCTTGCCATCAAGCAATGGAATAAAATTTATACCATAATGTTGAGATAGTTTAAAAATAGTTCCTTTTTCTATGTTATGTGTACAAGTATAGCTGCAACTTTTCAAGGACTGTAGCCATATTAAGATGCTGAAAATTATGTTCAATTAGAAATTCACAAAAGAAGAAACATTCAATTATTTTGGCAGGCAAATTTACCTGAACATGTATCTTCATGCAGCAAGAATGTATTGTAATTAATCACAATTATCTTTTGTACATTTAATCCACATGTTAGGCTACAGATCTGTGTAAATATTTCTGAGACATTTGCTATAGAAAGTGAGTGACACATGAATATTGTATTTAGGACATTTCCTGAAAAAGAGTAACAAAGTCAGAGAAAATGATATAAATACTGCTCCCCAGCAATATTGAATAGGACTACAAATCAGCAATGGAAAATCAAAAAACAAACCAAACACCACTCAAGACCATCTTTTCCCTCCCTAGCATGACACCACATAACCAACAGCCTTTAGCATGCCTTTTCCAAAGTTTAACTAAAAGTGAATAAAATACCTGTAGGAATGCAGTGGCATTCCTTCTAAAACAGGTTAACCAAGTAGCCTCATATGTGCCAGGCCTTCATCACAAATTTTAGTCGATCTACACAAAAAGTTTCCTGGTGGATCTAAAAACCTCTCCAAGAAATACCTAGATGAAGGTATTTAATTTAATTTCATTAATCTCTGTTCAAATGACTTCTTGGAAAAGTAATTAGGCTTTCTGCATTCTTCAACACTAACTAAACTGAAATGCATATGAATCAATTCCAGCTTGCGGAGTAAAGAAAAACCTAGGTGATCTTCAAACATGTAGAGGGCAAACAGAACAGCCTGGCAGTTTTTACAGTTATGTGTATCTACTTGCATACATACAGGCATGGACAGAGCCCTGGAAACACCAAAAGAACTATTAATGTGGGTAACTAAGAGTGAGTTCTGGCCTGGCTCTTGCCAGGTCACTGTACTTCATAGCTTGTACATTTTGGTACAAACATTGAGAAAATAAGAACTGCAGACATTTCAAAATATTTTATGCACCTTTAAATTGCTTCTTTCTGCAAGGTGCTAAAGGGTTGCTATAGAACTCATTGAGGGATAATATACAATTCAGCATGAGTCATGGAGACATAATAAAGGAATAAACATTTTGTGAGTGAATGATGAAAATGTGTATTCTGTTCTCATTCAAAATACTCAATGCACTTTTAAGTAATATGAAATCAAAATGACATCTCCATGTGAATATTGAGCAAAGTTGGCCTAGATATGAATGTAATGTAATTAAAATCTCACAGATAAAACTATTGCAGATAAGTATTTTATGTGTCCTGATCAGGCTAAGGCATTGCTAAATCAAAACCAAGCGTTGTCATGGCACATAAACGCCTCTGTCTCAGAGCTGCAGTAAGTGTGCGATACAGAGATGACACCATTTGTATGAACTTATGGATCTGTGAAATCTGAGAGAACTGGATTAGGGTGAAGAATAAAAAAATAAATTTGTATGAGGTCAAGATGACTTTTAAAGGATAGTGGTGAGACTGATCCTAGTCATGTTCCTGTTCGGCTTCTGTATAGTGATCATTAAGTTTATTTTATTCCTTGAAAATTTACATTCTTATACAAGTTTGAAAATGAAATTACAGATTTCTTTCCCTCTGAAGAGATATATTTACTATCTTCATCTCGGGCTTTTTTTCATTGTTTTTTCTCCCCTAAATATTTTCAATGTAATTGTTTTATGGATTTTTTTCAATTTATTGGGGTCATATGGGGTACAGTGAATGGCATTCCTGGCCTTTTTTTGTCAGCCATACAAAACAACTTATGTAAATCCTAACAATTCTTAATTCTTTTTAGTTCTACAGTGGAAGGACATGCTCCTGAAAGCTCTGTTGGGGTCAGGGTTTTTATGACAGGAAGGTGATGGAAGTTACATCTTGGAATGAACTTGTCTGACAACTAAAAGCAAATCTGAAATTATACACAACACAATACTTATGACAATATAGATATATTAAAAACATATGAGAGCATACTGTATATTGCGTATATATGTATTTTTTTCTGCCTATCAGTCCAAACAGTTATGAATCAGTATTGCTTTTATTCCCATAAACAGAAATATTTTAACTGCAAAAATCATTTTAAAAAGCCACAAATGTTTGCAAACAAATAACTAGCCCAAAAAAATTACAATTAATTTTAGAGTTCTTCTTCTATTTTTTTATTTCAGTCTCTGCTTTTCAGGTTTTTTGGTCCTTTCAGCACACATGGGTCATCTTTTTATAACATTCTGTAGCAGAAAAGCTGGAAAATTTGTATGGGATTTTGGACAGCACTTAAATTTTCCACAAAGTCTAGTCTTTTCTATAAAAAATAGGATTAAAATTGTAATTTGTCATATGTGATATACCTTCATCTAATACTACGAGAACAAATGGGAGATCCAACTCCATATGCACTATTACATACCATTCCTTCCCATGATTTCTTATGGTAAGAAGTAATTGAAGCACTGTGATGAATCTGGGCCTCAAATCCTTTTCTGTGTACAATTTCAAATTATGTCTCCTTTGCAGTACAGAAAATTTAATATTCACTTCAATATTTTAATATAATGAGTTATCATAATTAGAAAAAATTGTGAAACCATATTTATGTGAATGCAATTACTCATAATTTTACAGAGAAGGGAATTCTTTTTAAAGGACTGATGGCTCATGAACAGATAGAAAAGATAATTCTTTCTTCAGGAAATGGCAACATGCAAATATACTACAATAAATGAGGATTTCAATTTGTGCATTCGTAATTTTTCTACCAGGGAGAAACACTTGATTCTACAAAAGGGTTTTTTTATTGTTTGTTTTACTCTATCTATCTATCTATCTATCTATCTATCTATCTATCTATCTATCTCTATCTCTATCTATATATCGATCTCTCCATCCATCCATCCATCCATCCATCCATCCATCCATCCATCCATCCATCCATCCATCCATCATCCATCCATCATCAGTGTATATCTATGCATATAGGATGGCATTAAAACACCTCAGCTCCAGTCTCCATTGTAAAGAGAATGGATGAATTTAAATACAAAATCATGTGTGTACAAGCCATTCATTATGGCTGAAATGCTGGCTTTCTGTGGAGGAGAGATATAGAAGTACCAACAGATAAAATTCTATAGGTATGGACAATCTTCTTTTGAGTTTGTTCAGTTTAGGAGCAAAGTCACATGCAGTGGGCACCATGTGTAGTTTTTCAGTGGATATATACTCTTCTGAATTCTAGAACTGCAGAAGTCCAGTCACTTTTAGAAATGAGGATATCACAAGTACAATTCAAAAAGCTCAGCAACATAATACCTAATCTGAAAGATATTTCCTGATTGAGAAAGAGCTTGAATATTCTTCAAGGACCCAATTGTACTTGAATATCCTTTCAGAGACCACCATGTGCACCATCTGTGGGGTTCACGGAACACAGCAGCCTTTCTTTTTCTTGCGATGGTTGCAGTCTTGAGTGAAGGGGAAAATAACAGGAAAAAAAAGATGTCCCCATTCAATAAGAAATTCAGTTAGTGTATTAAATCACTGGCATGACATAAGTTAGCACACAGAAATCATAGTGTGCAGAGAAGCAGAATAGAGCTAGCAGAGACTGAATTGTCAGAGAGGCATGTGACTCGTGTTATGGTCAGAATGAAAGCAGGAATTAGAAGGATTGTAATTAAAACATCAAGGTCTTCAGGTCTCAGAAACAGTAATTTCCTACAGTTTTCAGTTCCCAAGAATCAAGTTTAATGTTAACCCTATTCCTGTATTACTTAGTGGGACTATTGTTGCAGTTCTGTAATTACACTTGAGAGTGTAGGCAACAGAAGAGTAAGTAACATTCCTGCAGTAGTAGCCACAAGTGAAGGGGGAAAGGACACAGGAAATACACATTTCCATAGAAGAGTGTGGCAGTCCCAGACATCCTCCCCGCTTCTGGTCTTTGTCTCCCATGGTGGAAGCTTTGGGCTTAACCTGCCTCTTTTTGCTTCTGTCAGGAACCAGACAGGTTCTGGGGCTGCTCAGCTGCTTCTGTAGAACCACAGAATGGTTTGAGTTTGAAGGGACCTTAAATATTATCTGCTCTGAAGCCCCTTGCTGTGGGCAGGGACACCTGCCGCTAGAGCCAGTTGCTCAAAGCCCCATCCAACGTGGCCTTGGAATGGTGCCTCTGCTGGGGCATTCACAATATCTCTGGGCAGCCTGTTCCAGAGCCTCACTACCTTCACTAAAGAACATAAACCTAGTTTCTTTCAGTTTAATGGCCACAGCAGATTACAGCTTGACATCTTAAAGTAGACTGCCATCAATTCCAGTTTTTCTGTAAATTGTCTTTTGTGGCAATTCAAAAGCAGCTGTCTGAGCAGTGCACCCATACTCGTGGTTTAGTGTTAAGTGGCAGCATGCTGTGGGTTGCACATGTCCTAGTGTGGAATTTCTTGGCCTCTTTAGGAGTATTGATATATTGATATGCAATGCCTAAAAAACCCACAACAACACCTAAGTGCACTGATTTGCTACATAATTTTAATGAAACATTTAGTAGTTGATAATGGCTGACAAGTGTGGTAGATCAGTAATCTCAATTCTCTGTGACAGACATAAGAATTAATATTTTATCAGCTACAAGCTGACAAGAGGCTGAAATATTGCTACTGGTCACTGCTATTAATTTTACCTCACACTAAGGTGTTTTTATAAGCTTTAGTATATATTTCTGTGAAAAGGAAATAATTTCCTTTATATAATAGTGCCATGAAATTCAAGAGTTATGATTATTAGCAGAAATAAAGATTCCAGTAAGGTTTTACAAAATAATCTAATACCAAATAAAAATTCACATTTTTTACCTTGAAAATGTGATATATTTAAAACAATTCATCAGAGATCCTTTTACTTGCACTTTGGATAAACTGTATAGCTAAATATTCTCCTCTTGTCCTTAAAGTATGTGATGTGTTTTACAGAATTCAATTACTTCTGAATTCTGTATAACAATAAGCAAGTTCCATATAAGCATATAGCACAAAAAGACAGCACAACCATAAAGGAAAATGTTTACCAATTCGTAATGAATTTCCTATAAAAATGCAATTTCTCTTATTCCTCAAGAAAATGCATACAGGAAAAAGCAAGAGATATGTACCTATATTTTACCAACAAAATAAAATACATCAAGTAACACAGTCAAATTTACTAAAACATAGGGAGAGGGTAATAGCATATGTAAAAGAAAACAGGGACCAGAATTTAATTGTATGCTTGTTTAATTGTTGAATGTTGAATCTCTACTTAAGATCTTTTAAGATCAGTGAATCATTTCAAACTAGAAGATCTATACTGACTTGGAAATTAAGAGTTGATGTGTGAAATGGTATATGGTAATCTTATTATCTGTTGAGACCATAATCTGATATATTTAAATAATTATGTTTGGAACAGTATTTAAAAGTAAACTCTGTAAGGCAAGACTGAGAAGAAATTACAGGCAAGTTTATTCTTGTACCATTTTTTCTTCTCTTAGAGTTTTAGCTCACTTCTTTAGTTTCTGATTTTTCTTCTTTCCCTTCTACATCTCTTATTATTTCTTTTCTCATAGCATTTTAGCAGTGATTTTTTGGTCAGAAGTTCTGATATTTATTCCCCTTATGATTTCTATCCTGTTTTTCTGGAATTGGGAGCAAAATCTTGAAAAAAATGAGTCCCGAAAATTGTAATTATTTATAAACTACACAAATCTTTGTGTTTTCACCCTGCCTATATTTAAAGGCAAAAAAATTTAAATGAAGCAAAGAGCATAATTTCTTCATAGGTCTCCTGTGGGTGTAGTTTATGCTATTCAGAATATTATTGGGTAACTTGTGTCTCATATTTCTTTAGAATCCTTTAATTGCCAAGATTAGTTAAAGGATACTAAAGAAATATAAGACATCAAATTAATCTTTCAAAATTTCTTTGTCTCAATAGCTTGAATTTTAATCAGTTTTGGGACTTCTGAGAAAAAAAAAGGAGATAACCCTCAAACCAACAAAAAGAAAGAAATGCAGTCAGAAAGAAATTGCAGAAAGCTTCCATCCTTTCAGAATAATTTTGAAGATAGCTAGAAGTTTTCTTTTTTCCTATGATGAGAAGGAAATTATCTTTCATGTTACCTGAGAAGTGATGCTTGGAATGTGCTAAATAGAAAACTGAAGGTGAAGAATTCTGTTTCCGGAAGTTTCTAAATTAGCAGCCAAGTACGAGATGGCCTGACTGGCAAATCGAAGCCTATTGATCAGATGAGAGAAAAGAAAGAAAAGAAAAAGTGAAGACACATCAAAATGCAGCCAGAAAACTTGTTTGCTATAAAATTCATTACTAGATGGGATTACATTTTTCTTCTTACCTATGAGAGAACCACAAAAGCAACCTAGTCCTCTGAGACGTAGATAAATTATTGTGCCAAAACGATCGTAAATTATTGTGCAATATATTATAACTATCACGATCACAATGTAAGACAGAGGAGCTTGAAACATCTTTACATGACTGTTTGAGGGAAGGGAAGAATTTCAGTGGCAGCAGAGGGACAGAGTGCTCTTGGGCTTGGGCACAGCTCACTTAGCCAACAGCTGTTGCCCCAGATGTGTGTGTGCCTCTGCCTCTGCCAGAAGTTCTCACATCCATAACCCAGGATGAAATGTTTGCTTCCTAATCAAGTTTTTGAAAAGTCAGGTGGCCAAATCGAACAGCTGACAGACAATTTTCAGTAGAAAGAAATAAATCAATAAGCTGCATGGCAAAAGAAAAAAAATCAATGAAGAATCAGTTTGATAAATAAAACTGAACCTTTAAATATTGCTTATGAATCTAAACAAGACTCAAATAAATTCTCTACATCCCAGCCTTTACATTGGAATATAAATCTAAAATTTAAGATTTATCTTAAAAGGAATATTGTCTAGATGTCGTTACCATATCAAAATTAATCTTTTTTCAAAGGTGAATAAATATAAAAATATTGCCTTTAATTTTTCTTTTAGCTTTCTTTCTTTTGCAAATTTTGCCAAAATTCTTTAAGGCATCAAATTACTGTGAATCATAATTATAATGGACATAAGTTAGTGGCTCCCACTGATGAAAAAATAATGGGAATATATTAACAGACAGGTAAAAGGTTTGAAACATATGAGGCATTTAGCTATTTTAAGCAAAAGTTGCTCAGATTTACTTTTGCTAGATGGTATTGTTTAAAACATTTTTTTCCTTCCTCTGAAAAGATAAAGGAAAAAGAAATCTCTTCCTTCTTTACACTTTGATTGGGTTTATTTGCATCTGTTTCCTGAATTGAAACTAATTTTCAACCTCTTATGGCTGAATCCTGTGTTGTACAGCTCTCGACTTTGGTGGGATTACACTCAGAAAGGCTGAAAGGCTGAGGAGTACTTGCTTCTTTGACTTGTTTGCTATTAGAACCACCAGTTTTGTTGTCAGTATAGGGCAGCAAAGAATCACCTTGATGCTTACTGCATTTATTTTCCTTTGGAATGACTGGGAGGCCAAAACCTCTAAAGCTTTGTATTCACTTCTATTCCTTTCACTAATGTCCCTCAGAGAGGCATCTTTTGAACATAATGTTTTACTAAATTAAGCAGTAACAGGGGAAATGGTATCTCTCAGCCTGTTATCAGTCAGAAACAGATGGGAAAATTGTGGCTGTGATGCAGAATACATTAAACTGGGGATTGTAGGGGGTTTTTTGAGCATGTTTTCCTTTTGTCCAGTTGATTTGATTGTTTCATCTGCTATTTATGTGCTATCCTTCAGACTGAAAGCTTTTAGGGAAATAGACTATCTCATCCGTTATGTTCATGCAGTGTTTAACACAATGAGACCAAGACTTCTTTTAAGTGGTGACAAGGTAAAAATAACTGGCAAATACAGACAATAATAATGATAATAAAGAAGTAAGAAAAAATAATTAATTATAATGCAAAACATTGGCTTCTCTGTCTTGGTTTGAAGAGGCCTTATTTATAGTTGACAAGATGAGATCAAGTGGGATGTCTGGAGAGTTGTTGCATCTTTCCTGTGTAAACTACAGAGGGGAAACAGCAACAGCAAGAGCTGCTCAGTCTCACATAGACACTAAAGAGAGTGCAGTGGGCAGCAAGGACAGACAAACTTCAACCTTGCCAGATTGTGCTTCTAGGGACCAGCCAGAGGTGGTGTCACAGAGACAGTCACTGACATTCAATAAAAAACACTGAGGGATCAAGAGCAAGGTCTGACCTTCAAGAACACAGATGGCAGAAAGAAAGGAGTGTTAAAGCCCCTAATTTGGATTTTCTCCAATTGAAAGCTGCACATCTGGTTTCAAAATGGAATTTCTATTGTCACTTGAACCAAATAAAACTGATCTCTGAAATTCTTGCATCGTTATGGAGAAAGTTAAGTACATCTAGGTCTAGCCTTATGAGCCTATTGGAAAATACATACAATTTGTAAAAATATGAATCTGTTAAGACAATGTGAAA